>NC_056451.1:18758880-18938880 GCF_018296145.1 Oncorhynchus tshawytscha
CTCAATGATGATCAATGGAAACAGGATGCAGCACCTGAGCTAAATTTAGAGTCTCATAGTAAAGGGTCTGAATAATTATATAAATAAGGTATTTGTTTTTTATTTGTAATGAATTTGCAAAAAAAATCTAAATAACAGTTTTTGCTTTTTCATTATGGGGTATTGTGTGTAGATTGATAAAACAACTATTGAATCAATTGTAGAATAAGGCTGTAACGTAACACAATGTGGATAAAAGGAAGGGGTTTGAATACTTTCCAGATGCACTGTATATACATGTCAATTACACAATACATGAAAAGCAAACACAAAACATGAAATGCAAAACACAACCATTTTTACCAGCAACATGCAGCCAGACCAGCACCAACAATGAATAAACACTGTGTTCTGTCCTTTAAATATTTTTCAAACCAGCTACACGCAGCCTGTTCTAGACCAATTGATACATACACTATAATAATTACTGTAGTGTTTTTGCGGACTTTTCTGTACTGTAGTACGCACTGTAGTGTTTTTGCGGACTGTAGTTACTGTAGTATTTACTGTAGTGTTTTGTGGACATTACTGTAGTATTTACTATAGTGTTTTATTATCTTTGGCATAGTGTTTTTGCAGAGTGTAGTGTTTTGCGGACATTACTGTAGTATTTACTATAGTGTTTGTTTTATTATCTTTGACATAGAAGTGTTTTTGCAGAGTGTAGTGTTCTGTGGACATTACTGTAGTATTTACTATAGTGTTTGTTTTATTATCTTTGGCATAGTGTTTTTGCAGAGTGTAGTGTTTTGCGGACATTACTGTAGTATTTACTATAGTGTTTGTTTTATTATCTTTGACATAGAAGTGTTTTTGCAGAGTGTAGTGTTCTGTGGACATTACTGTAGTATTTACTATAGTGTTTGTTTTATTATCTTTGCCATAGTGTTTTTGCAGAGTGTAGTGTTTTGTGGACATTACTGTAGTATTTACTTTAGTGTTTTCTTTTATTATCTTTGACATAGTGTTTTTGCAGACTGTAGTGTTTTGTGGACATTACTGTAGTATTTACTTTAGTGTTTTCTTTTATTATCTTTGAAATAGTGTTTTTGCAGACTGTAGTGTTTTGTGGACATTACTGTAGTATTTACCATAGTGTTTGTTTTATTATCTTTGACATAGAAGTGTTTTTGGGGACTGCACTGTTTTTTTGTGGAGATTACTGTAGAATTTACTGTAGTGTTTTTGTGGACTGTAGTATATTGTAGTTTTACTATAGTATTCTACAGTATACTACAACATTCTTACACATGCATTACACATGATCAGGAGATACTACAGTGTGTAGTATAGTATTCTAAAGTACACTACAATTTACTGTGGAATTCTATAGTAAGTGATGCAGTATTTTCAAGTAAACTGTCATATTTTTTCAAGTGGGAAGGGCCTTGAAAATGCACTATACTGGTGAGGACAGTTAACTTGCTCTGAAGAATGGAGGTGAATAGATAGAGAATGTGTAGCTACTTCACATGGATTGTTTGGGCTTAAAGACTTTACTGAGATGAGCGAAGAGATAGAGGGAGGGAGCGAGAGATAGAGAGGTAGGCGGATGTGGTAAATGGATGAAATATTATTCAATATGAATAAACTATAAACCCCCCACTGCTTGTTTCTCTGACATGTACTGTATAGTATACCTACTTGCATTCTGTAAAAATTCTCCATGGGTTCCCTTCCTGTCAACCCACTGTTCTCAAAAAGAAAGGATAATTCCCTATAAAATGTTGTTCTATGACATTCACACTGTCAAGACGTATTTTACAGCAAACAAACATGAATGACCAAGTTCCTCATCCATATATCATCATGATGCTCTGAACAGGGTAGATATGGATGTGTTAGGCCATTATCTGCTCCAAATAGCCTTCTGGGTGGAGCAAGTGACTTGGCAGGGTTGTAGTGATGATTAGGCTTTATCCAACCATGGTTATAGGAGCTACTCAGGCTCAAGATAATGCAGGATATCCTCACTATATTGGCTGGATGGGTGCTAGGTTTGTACTACTTACTGCCCCTTACGTCTGACCCTGACAATATGAGGGTCGAAATCTACTTTCTCCAACTTTTCCCCATTTCATGCTGGGGATCTCCGAGAAGATTAGAGCAACAGCTGTATGTCAGTATCTCTGTTAGGCTTGGAAAGTATCTAGATTGTCATACTGACCTTGTGCCATATCGAGATATTCGTTAATGCCGGTACTGAACATCAAGGGCATTATTTTCTAACCCCTCAGCCTCCGTAATCTGAAGGTTAGCAATGCTAACAAGTACATATACATTCCCAGATAAAATGCTAACTTAATGCTAACGAGCGCATTGCGATCATTTGATACAGTCTTTGACCTAAACCATGTTCAGGACAGACATAAATGTCACGTTCTGACCCTAGTTCTTGTGTTATTTGTTTGTTTTAGTTGGTCAGGACGTGAGTTGGGTGGGCATTCTATGTTTTGTGTTTCTAGGTTGGTTTTCTGTGTTCGGCCTAGTATGGTTCTCAATCAGAGGCAGGTGTCGTTAGTTGTCTCTGATTGAGATTCATACTTAGGTAGCCTGGGTTTCACTGTTGTTTTGTGGGTGATTGTTCCTGTGTCTGTGTTTGTTCGCCACACAGTACTGTTTCGGTTTTGTTCACGTTTATTGTTTTGTATTTGTGTTCATGTTGAGTTTTTCATATTAAAAACCATGGACACTTACCACGCCGCATCTTGGTCCGATCCTTGCTACACCTCCTCTTCAGACGAAGAGGAGGAAAACCCTTACAATAAAGTTATACAGGTAACTCAAAAATGCTACTCACAGTTTGCTGTAAAACAAATATTAGATGGAAAAGCTCTTGATCCAGGAGGTGATTCTCTGCTGTTACCAGGCGAAGGTTGATTTTGTAAGAAACTAACCACTTAGCTAGACAGCTAACTAGCTACTAAATTAGCAAACCAAATGCACAACTGCAGAGCATTTAGCACATTTTCTACAGTTAACTTAATAGTTATCAGATATGTAGGTGGCAAACATTTATACTGAACAAAAATATAAGCACCACATGCAAATTTCAACGATTTTACTAAGGAACAATTCATAAGAAAATCAGTCAATTGAAATAAATTCATTAGGTCCTAATCTATGGATTTCACATGACTGGGGATACAAATATGCATATGTTGGCCACGTATACTGTACCTAAAGTAGGGGAGTGGATCAGAAAACCAGTCAGTATCTATCTGGCATGACCACCATTTGGCTCATGCAGCACGACACATCTCTTTTGCAAAGAGTTGATCAGGAAGTTGATTGTGGCCTGTGAAACGTTGTTCCACTCCTCTTCAATGGCTGTGCGAAGTTGCTGGATAGTGGCAGGAACTTGAACGCGCTGTTGTACACATTAATCCAGAGCATCCCAAACAAGCTCAATGGGTGACATGACTGGTGAGTATACAAGCCATGGAAGAACTGGGACATTTTTATCTTTTAGGAACTGTGTACAGTTCCTTATGACATGGGGCTATGCATTATCATGCTGAAACAGGAGATGATGGTGGCGGATGAATGGCATGACAATGAGCCTCAATCTCAAATTCCAGAAATGAATGAGACCAGGGACGATGAGGAACAGGTAGTGGCTGCAGGAGGCCAGAAGGAGCTTGCCGTGGAGTCTTGTTTTGAGCACACACAGTGCATGCGGTGACAAAGGCAGAGACATTAAGGATCATTGTTGGCCACCAGAATAGTTGTCGAAGGAAGGCTAGTGTACGACAGGACCCTGGATGACAGGTCAGCCTGGAGGAATGAGCCCATTCCAGGACCCGGGACCGGACTGGGTTAGGGACAACCCGTTTAGCCGGCCCCCTTGCACCTTGCGAACCAGGTTCTCAATACCCCAATGCACAGTGGCAGCAAGGCATGAGGTAGAGAGAATGGCTTCGGAGGTCGAGGGTGTGGCAGAGGAACTGTATAAATCAAATCAAATTTTATTGGTCACATACACATGGTTAGCAGATGTTAATGCGAGTGTAGCGAAATGATTGTGCTTCTAGTTCCGACAATGCAGTAATAACCAACGAGTAATCTAACCTAACAAAACTATTCCAAAACTACTATCTTATACACACACAAGTGTAAAGGGATAAAGAATATGTACATAAAGATATATGAATGAGTGATGGTACAGAACGGCATAGGCAAGATGCAGTAGATGGTATCGAGTACAGTATATACATATGAGATGAGTAATGTAGGGTATGTAAACAGAGTGGAATAGTTTAAAGTGGCTGGTGATACATGTATTACATAAAGATGCATTAGATGATATAGAGTACAGTATAGACATATACATATGAGATGAGAAATGTAGGGTATGTAAACATTATATTAAGTAGCATTGTTTAAAGTGGCTAGGGATATATTTTTTACATCAATTTCCATCAATTTCCATTATTAAAGTGGCTGGAGTTGAGTCAGTGTGTTAGGCGGGAGAGAGCATCAGGCTTCACATTTTTAAACCCTGGACGGTAGGAAATGGTCAAGCTGAATTTGGCAAACAGGAGGGCCCACCGGGCCTACCTTGAGTTGGGGCACTTGGCTGAACGGAGATATTCCATGTTATGGTTGGTCCAGACCAGGAATGGCTGTTCTGCTCCTTCCAGCCAGTGCCTTCACTCCTCCAACGCCATCTTCACCACCAGGAGTTCTCGGTTGCCAACATCATAGTTCCTCTCAGCAGGATTGAGACGATGGGACAGGAAGGCACAGGGATGAAGTTTCTGGTCCTGGGCAGATCGTTGGGACAGGATGGCCCCCTCTCCAACATCCGAAGCATCCACTTGCACCATAAATTGACGCGAGGGGTCCGGATGGATGAGGATGGGTGCTGTTGTGAACTGATGCTTCAGGTCCACAAAGGCTGTGTCAACAGCTGGAGACCATTTGAATGGTACCTTGGGAGAGGTGAGTGCCGAGAGGGGGGCCGCCAGGGTGCTGTAATCCCGAATGAAACGGAAGTAGAAGTTTGCAAAACCAAGAAACCGTTGCAACTGCACCCTGGACGTTGGTTGAGGCCAATCCACCACTGCTTTCACCTTTCAGATCAGGAAAAAAAACAGGATATCATCCAGGTAGACGGACACAAACCGGTTTAGCATGTCCTGAAGCACATCATTGACCAAAGCCTGGAAGATAGCGGGGACGTTGGTGAGTCCAAATGGCATGACCTGGTACTCATAATGTCCACTGGCTGTGTTGAAGGCTGTCTTCCACTCATCACCCTCGCGTATCCGAACCAGCTGGTAGGCATTCCGAAGGTCCAACTTGGAAAACATGGTAGCCCCCTGAAGAGGTTCAAACGCAGAGGAGAGGTAGGGGGGGGGGTAACGATTTTTGACAGTGATATCGTTAAGTCCCCAGTAGTCAATGCTCAGGCGCAGGGTCTGCAGACAGACGGACGGCCCCAGTGACCAGAGACTCTTCTATGTCCTCCTCCATAGACTCACCATAGTACTGGTACCCACTAGGGACAAGGGTTTCCTAATAGGGCAGGTCCTGTCCTTCCCCTCCACAGTACAGACAACAGTTATTATTCATCCTCCATGAGCACTCCCAAACTGATAGCCTAGTTCTTCCCAACTGCATAGGCTCAGGAGTATCCAACTCTCCCGTCGTAGATTCACGAGAGAGCTCGGGTCGCTTCGACTCCTCTCGGAAGAGCTGCCTTCGGAAACTTCCGGATTCTATAGGAGGTGAACGCGTCATATCGGGTGCACGAGTGTGTCCAAGACCAGACCTCTCAGTCCTGCGTTCCCTTAGGCGTCCATCAATTTGAATGGTTAAGGCGATAAGGGAGTCGAGGTCCACCGCCAGTTCCCGAGCAGCTAGCTCATCCTTTACCACCTCAGATAATCCGTGCAGAAATGTATCGAAAAGAGAATCTGGATTTCAGGCACTCTCGGCGTCCAACGTGCGAAAGTTCACCTCCTAGTCAGCCACACTATGGGAGTTTTGACGCAAGTAGCTCAAAAATAAGCGAGCACTGAGAAAGAAAACCCCCGCTGGTACCAGGATTCCCCGAATATCGTTCTGGAGGAGGTAAGCGGGGTTCACGGGGAGTCGGGATAGACTGTACAAACTCACCACAGATAAGGGAAAAAAATTACTGGGTTTTTCAGTGGTGGCAGACAGTCGGAGCTAACTCCCTGATGTGCTCCATAATAGCCTTTAACCCATGTTTGTGGCATTCCATCAAGGAACTGAGCCCTTCCAAAAGGAACCTGTAGCAACTCCTGGTGTCTCCCAATAGTGTCTCCTTGCAGGGAGACAGGGTGGCGGATCTGGTCCAAGTCTGCTGGGTCTGTCATGGCCAGTTCGTACTATCATGACACAAGGCGAGACCCAGATGTAGACACAGGAGGCAGATGGTTGGAGTCTTACAATATTTATTAATCCAATAGGGTAAGGCAAGAGAATGGTCGTGGGCAGGCTAAAGGGTCAAAACCAATCCAAAAGGTACCGAAGGGCAGGCAGAATCAAGGTCAGGGCAGGCAGGATGATCAGGCAGGAGGGAAAGTAGTCCAGAGTCAAGCAGGGGTCAAAACCGGGGAGACTGTCAAAAAGAGAATAGCATAAGGTGCACGGGAAAAACACGCTGGTTGACTTGACTAACATACAAGACGAACTGGCACAGAGAGACAGGAAACACAGGGATAAATACACTGGGGAAAATAAGCAACACCTGGAGGGGGTGGAGACAATCACAGGAGAAACAGATCCGGGCGTGAGAGTATGTAACATTTCTGGAATCTTTTATTTCAGCTCAAGAAACATGGCACCAACACTTTGCATTTATATTTTAGTTCAGTGTATTTATGAATTCCATACTGTAACTAGATCACCTGGCGCGTACTGCACAAGTGCTGCATGAGTGACTTACAAGGCTTTGGTCTCTCGTCGTTGTGTGCTTGTAAACAAACACAGCGTGACTGGAGTCTACAGGTAAGGTTCATAATGAAAAATCATGGTACTGGTGAAATGAAGAACGCAATCTTCTTTATCTCCTAACGTATGGCACAAATTTCGAAAAAATAGTTTCAACAATATTGACGGTACTGAAAATCTATCCCGTGGCTATTTCCAAATACCCCTATATACGGTACACTGCCCAAGCCTAATCTCTTTAGCTCTGCATTCTTGTATGTCTGTATTTTTGTATTGCTTTATCGCTGTATTTCTGGACAAATACTAAAAGAGCACATTTTCTCTAACCTGATGTAGGTAGGTAGGACAGGGG
This sequence comes from Oncorhynchus tshawytscha, assembly GCF_018296145.1. NCBI lineage: Eukaryota > Metazoa > Chordata > Actinopteri > Salmoniformes > Salmonidae > Oncorhynchus > Oncorhynchus tshawytscha. The sequence goes on from NC_056451.1 coordinate 18,766,196, forward strand.
TCTGAAAGTATAGTCTTGAGATTCTGCTCTTTTCTATAACCTGTAGGGTATAAAATATGGTCTATACTTGCTGTATTTCTGTATTGCTGTATTTCTGTATTGCTGTATTTCTGTATTGCTGTATTTCTGTACTTCTCTATTTTCTGTGCACGGTGAATCAGCAGCATCCCATAATAGTAGTTGTGAATGAAGCCACTGCTGCATTCTACTGAGTTAATCCCATGGCTGTAGGCTTCTCTTAATACCATAGTAGCTCTCCCTTCATCCAGCCATAAGGCACAGCGAATAATTTCATTTTAAATGACTGTGCAGACAACAGCCCACACATTACTGTTTTAATTCAGCCCAATAAGAGAGTAATAAGAGAGAGAGAGAGAGAGAGAGAGAGAGAGAGAGAGAGATAGAGAGAGAGGGAGAGAGAGAGAGGGAGAGAGAACAAATCAAAATAACTTTCGTTCACACTGTTTCTTATTGGCTGATAAATGCAACACTCGCTAGTCGATCCCCCCGCTGCCTCGGGTTACCATTTATAACGCTTGATTATTTATTTATTTATTTAGCTTAAATCTGAAAAATGAGTTTTAGCTATAGGTCATATGCGAACAAGGCGGGGAGCTCAGAGGGACATGCATTATTCATTGTTGGAGGATACACTGGGTGCCAGAGGTTTACAAGATATGTGAGTGAGATTTACCAAAGTCATCCTTTTCTTTATCGCACAAAAGCCTCTTGGACAGAGTACAACAAGCAAGGCCCTTCTACATAGAATGAGAACAGAGAATGTGTTGTTAATAATATTGAGGTAACCCATATTAATTTCTGGTAGGGGATTGTATTCATATCCTAGCCCCAGCATAGTGCAAACATGGAAGTTTGACACTAGAATGAACATCCCTATTTTCTCTCAATAGGCTGAATTCATAATGCATATTTTATCATTTTAACTAGCCAATCACCTTGTTTATTGCTTTTTATGTATTATAAGATATTGCAAAGAAACCTGCAACAATTACATCTGCATTAGTTGTATTTGTAAATGTGGCATCCTAGTTTAAGTTCATCTTATTGATTGCAAGATCCAGTAAAACATTAAGAAAAACATTTCTTCTTACATTAACATTTGAAGATCCCAATATGCCAAACAGGTTAAATAATAAGTTGTGGCCTGTTCTTACATGGGTTACATGTTGTGCACAGAAAGCACCTTGATGTGTTGTTGTGTTCCTGCCAACAGAGATGGTGAAAGTCTATGGAAACTGAGGAGGGTCATTTGGTTGATGAGCATTTCTGTTGTGGCCTGCCCTCTCTCGGCCCGGACTGATTCATACAGTGATTAGTGGGGTAGAAGGGGGTGAGGGGTGTGACTGAGGCAGGGGGAGCTTCCCTAGATCAGAGATAAATGACTTCATTAAAGCTTGACTCTCAGAAAGCTGCAATGAGCCGCTGCATCTCCCGTCTCCTCCCTCTCTCCCCCCAGTCTCCCCCTCTCCTCCCTCTCCCCCCCCCAGTCTCCCGTCTCCTCCCTCTCTCTCCCCCAGTCTCCCCACTCTCTGTGCCACGGGAGATTATGAACTCAATAAATCAATAGATTTCTGTAAAAGGATCATTTTCCCCTGCTCTTTACCTCCAGGTGTTGGTTAGACAGTGGTTTCCATAGTGCGGTTATGTGGTTAGTGTGGGTAGCTGTTAGCAGGAGAGGACAGTACCCTGTGGTTAGTAGTTCCATGCTGTCTCTCTGTAGCAGAGTGAATCTAGTTATCAGCTAGAGTCATTAGGTTAACCTAAATAGCTGCGTAGATCACTGACATTAGTAACATGAAGGGTTGGCAAATTTGATAATAACGTACAGTATGTATGTGAATAGCAGATAAAGGTAACTCGTTCTAATGGACCGCATTGCCGAGGTCTACGATACAAGCAAACCAGCCTCCTATAAACTTTATCCAGGTTTGTATGCCCCTAAAGCAAAAGATTACTGCACAGCGTATAGACTTAAACTGGTACTTGAACCTGTACCCTTGCAACCACTCCACAAAAACTACAACTCCCATGATGTGGTTGCATAGCGTACACCCTACAGACCTGCAGTGATTGAACAGGAACTTGTTTGAAATTGTATAGAGTTCCTCTGTCGACCTTCTCTGTCAGAAAGAAAATAGGGGCCATCATTCATCCCTGCCAATACCGGCCTGCACCGCCGTGGATAATGCAATTTGTATCCTCTATGGAGTGCATCCAGAACAACAGCCACTCCAATAAACAAACAGTAGACCACAGTAGAAATCCACTTACTGTCGCTGGCCTGGCAAATGCATTGGCCATTAGAGACATGATCAGGTGTCATCATTCCACCCCATTCACCCTGATATATACATCTCTACTTCATTTGTTTCTGTGGCTATATGATAATGGGAATGTCATGCCAGCTGTGTTCTGAGGCTATTTCCCAGCTAATTCTTGGGTTCTCCTGGATCTTATCTGGAGATAAGTTGTATATGGTGCACACAAACACGCACGCATGCACGGACGCACACGCGCACACACGCACATGCACACAAACACACTGTTGAGGGATGTTCTGTGGGGTGTCTGTGTATGTGTGTATGACTGTGTGCTCCTTTCAGAGCCTATTCATTCGTTCTCCACCACTGTTTCAACCCCACCCCCCCCTCTCTCCATCATGCCTTTCCACACTCCGCATGCCAGAACAAGATAATCCTTCGCTCTCCCAAAAGATGGCGGCATCTGTCATCCGTAATAATCTGTGGGAGCTGGCTGAGGAACAGTTGCGTGAGGGAGGCCACAGGAGGGAGAGGGAGTTACAGACGGAGATGGAGCCAGAGCCCGCTCCCAACACAACACCCAATTAGAGGGGGTATTATCTCCTCACGTGAAGACCCTTTTAGATCTCTGACCAGACCTCTCTCTAGCCAGCAGGGGACCAGAGGATCCAGGCTCTGGAAATGAGACATACCCTTCAAATCTGCAGTTTCACATGTTAACATTGAGGAAAATTACATGTTTTTTCCTCACATGTGAATTGCAGTTTTTCAAAATTTGTTCAAATTCGATTTATGCATGTAATTGTTTTATTTTTGTATTATATTATTTATCTTATTTAAAAAAAAACATTTGTTTACCCCTTTTTCTCTCCAATTTCATGGTATCCAATTGGTAGTTACAGTCTTGTCTCATCGCTGCAACTCCCGTATGGACTCAGGAGGGGCGAAGGTTGACAGCCGTGCGTCCCCCGAAACACAACACAACCAAGCCGCATTTCTTCTTGACACAATGCCCACTTAAACCGGAAGCCAGCCACACCAATGTCTTGGAGGAAACACCGCGCACCTGATTACCGTGTCAGCATGCACTGCGCCCGGCCCGCCACAGGAGTCGCTAGTGTGCGATGGGACAAGGATATCCCTGCCGGCCAAACCCTCCCCTAACCCGGATGATGCTGGGCCAATTGTGCGCCGCCACATGGGTCTCCCAGTCGCGGCCACTCGCAACAGAGCCTGGACTCGAACCCAGAATCTCTAGTGGCACAGCTAGCACTGCGATGCAGTGCCTTAGACCACCGTGCCACGCATGGTCCCGTGATTGTTTTTCACATGTGAACCAGAAATACACCTTATGGAAAAGTGGGGACTGTGAAGAGACACACAAAGACACGCATACACATACATTGTAATATTGTTGTATGCAGTGGTGATTTTAGCATGTAAATCTTGGTGGGGCAAAAAAAAAAATGTTGAGGATGCATGCCAGCAAAGCCGCTACACAATACAACACTAAACAATACATTAATTGCACTATAACGGTGACAAACTGTGCCCACAAACTGCTAGGGCCAACAGCAGTACCAACACCTTACCACTGCTACACCTGGCTATCAACGGAGCCTTGTCTGTCAGTGAAACAGTTAATTCAGCCTCATTTACTGCCTTTAAAAAAATCATAACTGATACGGCTGACTTGCTTAAACAAATGTGTTTTTTACTGACAATTGAGATGTACAAACTATGGCATAAGGGGAAGAAAAGCGGATAAGAGGCAAGCCGTAATTTAGATAAAGACATTAATGAGCGAGCTAGGACGGACGAAGTCAATATAACTATTTTTTTCAGAACTTTTTAAATGTACAGCGACAGAATTCAGAACATGGGCCGTTCTTAGCGTTCTCCCTGTACACCAAGTCAGAACCGTAGGATTAATGAAGGGGGTATATAAGCAGACAATGAAAGCGCTCACAATATTCAATGATTACATTTCTCAAAAAAAAGTTCTAGGCTACATGTGCACCACCAAGTCATAACAGTAAGCGACATTAGGAGTGGAAAATAGACCAAAATATAAGGGTGAGGCACATGGGTGTCATGACGTTTTGAATTGTACATTTTGTATTGTTGATATGTGGTGGTGTAATAATGTCATATGGTGTACTTTTTTGATCTTTGTTTTATATGTAATGTAAGTGCTTTAACAGGCAGTGACCTTCATACAGCAGTTGAAGGTCATAGTTCTGCTGTATGAAGGTCACTGCCTGTTACAGGAACAATTCTTAGTTTCTACATCAATTTTATGCAGCCATTTGAATGCGATCCATTAAATGGGGCAATCCTTATTTGCTACATACATTAATTATACAGTAACAGTCAAAAGTTTGGACACCTACTCATTCAAGGGTTTTTCTTTATTTTCTACTATTTTCTACATTGTTGAATAATAGTGAAGACATCAAAACTATGAAATAACACATATGGAATCATGTAGTAACCAAAAAAGTGTTAAACAAATCAAAATATATTTTACATTTTAGATTCCTCAAAGTAGCCACCCTCTGCTCTGATGACAGCTTTGCACACTCTTAACATTATCTCAACCAGCTTCACCTGGAATGCTTTTCCAATGATCTTTAAAGAGTTCCCACACATGCTGAGCACTTGTTGCCTGCTTTTCCTTCACTCTGCGGTCCAACTCATCCCAAAGCATCTCAATTGGGTTGAGTTTGAGTTTGAGTTTGGGTGATTGTGCAGGCCAGGACATCTGATGCATAAACTCCATCACTTTCCTTCTTGGTCAAATAGCCCTTACACAGCCTGGATGTGTGTTAGGTCATTATCCTGTTTAAAAACAAATGACAGTCCCACTAAGCGCAAACCGGATGGGATGGCGTATCGCTGCAGAATGCTGTGGTTGCCATGACGGTTAAGTGTGTCTTGAATTCTAAATAAATCACTGACAGTGTCACCAGCAAAGCACCATCACACCTCCTCCTCCGTGCTTCCCGGTGGGAACCACACATGCAGAGATCATCCATTCACCTGTTCTGTGTCTCACAAAGACGCGGCAGTTGGAACAAAAATCTCAAATTTGGACTCATCAATCAGACCAAAGGACAGATATGCACTGCTCTAAAATCCATTGCTCGTGTTTCTTGGCCCAAGCAAGTCTCTTATATTATAGTCTCTTATATTATTGGTGTCCTTTAGTAGTGGTTTGCAGAAAACCAGAAGACCATGAAAGCCTGATTCACGCAGTCTCCTCTGAACAGTTGATGTTATGATGTGTCTGTTACTTTAACTCTGAAGCATTTATTTGGGCTGCAGTTTCTGAGACTAGTAACTCTAATGAACTTATCCTCTGCAGCAGAGGTAACTCTGGTTCTTCCTTTCCTGTGGTGGTCCTCATGAGAGCCAGTTTCATCATAGCGCTTGATAGTTTTTGTGACCGCACTTGAAGAAAATGTCAAAGTTCTGGGTCTGGGTCTTTCTTTCCTGTGGCAGAAATTATATTTTCTGGATTGACTGATCTTCATGTCTTCAAGTAATGATGGACTGTCGTTTTCTCTTTGCTTATTTGAGCTGTTCTTGCCATGATATGGACTTGGTCTTTTACCAAATCGGGCTATCTTCTGTATACCAGCCTTACATTGTCACAACACAACTGATTGGCTCAAACACATTAAGAAAGAAAGAAATTCCACAAATGAACTTTAATCAAGTCACACCTGTTAATTGAAATGCATTCCAGGTGACCACCTCATGAAGCTGGTTGAGAGAATGCCAAGAGTGTGTAAAGCTGTCGTCAAGGCAAAGGGTGGCTACTTTGAAGAATATCAAATATCAAATATATTTTGTTTACTACATGATTCCATATGTGCTATTTCATAGTTTTGATGTCTTCACTATCATTCTACAATGTAGAAAATAGTACAAATAAAGAAAAAACATGTAATGAGTAGATGTGTCCAATCTTGACTGGTACTGTATGTACCCATTCATTCTTGAATAATATAACATGAGCTTAGTTCAACTATGGAACCCCATCAGAACTCAAAATACAGTATAAGCTTGTTTAATAACTCCAGTGTTTGTAAACAAAATGTAAGAAACCCCTGTTAAGCCTGAAAAAACATGGTTAAAACTATGATTTTGACTTCATGGATAGTCAGTCCTTGCATCCATAGCATAGTCTATGGATTTGAGAGTTATTGTACACTGCTCAAAAAAAATAAAGGGAACACTTAAACAACACAATGTAAATCCAAGTCAATCACACTTCTGTGAAATCAAACTGTCCACTTAGGAAGCAACACTGATTGACAATAAATGTCACATGCTGTTGTGCAAATGGAATAGTCAACAGGTGGAAATTATAGGCAATTAGCAAGACACCCCCAATAAAGGAGTGGTTCTGCAGGTGGTGACCACAGACTTCTCAGTTCCTATGCTTCCTGGCTGATGTTTTGGTCATTTTTGAATGCTGGCAGTGCTGGCGGAGTCTACAACCCACACAAGTGACTCAGGTAGTGCATCTCATCCAGGATGACACATCAATGCGAGCTGTGGCAAGAAGGTTTGCTGTGTCTGTCAGCGTAGTGTCCAGAGCATGGAGGCGCTACCAGGAGACAGGCCAGTACTTCAGGAGACGTGGAGGAGGCCGTAGGAGGGCAACAACCCAGCAGCAGGACCGCTACCTCCGCCTTTGTGCAAGGAGGAGCAGGAGGAGCACTGCCAGAGCCCTGCAAAATGACCTCCAGCAGGCCACAAATGTGCATGTGTCTGCTCAAACGGTCAGAAACAAACTCCATAAGGGTGGTATGAGGACCCGACGTCCACAGGTGGGGGTTGTGCTTACAGCCCAACACCGTGCAGGACGTTTGGCATTTGCCAGAGAACACCAAGATTGGCAAATTCGCCACTGGCGCTCTGTGCTCTTCACAGATGAAAGCAGGTTCACACTGAGCACATGTGACAGACGTGAAAGAGTCTGGAGACGCCGTGGAGAACGTTCTGCTGCCTGCAACATCCTCCAGCATGACCGGTTTGGCGGTGGGTCAGTCATGGTGTGGGGTGGCATTTCTTTGGGGGGCCTCCATGTGCTCACCAGAGGTAGCCTGACTGCCATTAGGTACCGAGATAAGATCTTCAGACCCCTTGTGAGACCATATGCGGGTGCGGTTGGCCCTGGGTTCCTCCTAATGCAAGACAATGCTAGACCTCAAGTGGCTGGAGTGTGTCAGCAGTTCCTGCAAGAGGAAGGCTTTGATGCTATGGACTGGCCCGCCCGTTCCCCAGACCTGAATCCAATTGAGCACATCTGGGACATCATGTCTCGCTCCATCCACCAACGCCACGTTGCACCACAGACTGTCCAGGAGTTGGCAGATGCTTTAGTCCAGGTCTGGGAGGAGATCCCTCAGCAGACCATCCGCCACCTCATCAGGAGCATGCCCAGGCGTTGTAGGGAGGTCATACAGGCACGTGGAGGCCACACACACTATTGAGCCTCATTTTGACTTGTTTTAAGGACATTACATCAAAGTTGTATCAGCCTGTAGTGTGGTTTTCCACTTTAATTTTGAGTGTGACTCCAAATCCAGAAATTTGATTTCCATTGATAATTTTTGTGTGATTTTGTTGTCAGCACATTCAACTATGTAAAGCAAAAAGTATTTAATAACAATATTTAATTCATTCAGATCTAGGATGTGTTATTTTAGTGTTCCCTTTATTTTTTTGAGCAGTGTATATCAACATTTTTTAATGGGAAAATGTTCAAGTGATTTGTTCACACGTGTGTTCACACAAGTGTCTGAAAACCACATGGTTTTTCACATGTTTTTTTTGTAAGTGTGAGACAGAGGCTCCTCGCTGCATGCTGCCAGCCAACACAGGAAGGTAGAAGTAAAGGCATTATCTTTCCTTCATCGGGCACACACAACAAGATAGCTCTACTCTCAGAGTCAGCCAAGCCAAGCAGTACACACACACACACACACACACACACACACACACACACACACACACACACACACACACACACACACACACACAGATAGCTCTCCTCTCAGAGCCAGCCAAGCCAAGCAGTACACACACAAAACACAATAGTTCTCCTCTCAGAGCGACCATGGCCAAGCAGTTCTCTCAATACAACAACACACGCATGCACGAAGCAAAAAGGGTTTACCTGGAACCAAAAAGGGTTCTCCTATGGGGACAGCTGAAGAACCCTTTTGGAACCCTTTTTTTCTAACAGTGTAGGTCAAGCCATAGTTTTCACAATAATTGACAGGGAACTTCACTAAGTGAACATCACTAAAGGATTTTGACAAAATCATCTATTAATATTCTAGCAATGCTCTTTCCTCGCCCTCTTCCATACTCCTACATTGACCATTTCTGCACAGAATCACCAGAAATCGTTATTTCATATCTCACAACACTTCCTGCATCTATCATGTAGACCATATAGCATTTTCCCTCCGCTGCCTCCATCATTCTAAAGCATGTTACCCCAGTCCCCCCTGCCTTTGTCCATCCCTAACCCCCTCTTCATGCTTTTGGCCTCACGCAGGTCAATTCAAAACCTTTAAAGACCTCCCTGCTCTTATCACACAGAACACACATCTCCTCCCTCGTTTCCTCCTTCCCTCTATATTTCCCCTTTTCCTCCGTCTCCTGCCCTGGTGTGTTTTTATCTTCCCAGTTCCACCCAATCTCTCTGTAAATCCAAGGCAGGCAGGCAGGCAGGCAGGCTTCCATATACTGCCTACCCACAAGCACATCCTTAGTGTGTGTGTGTGTGTGTGTTTATGTGTGTCTTTGTGTGTGTCTTAGGCAGAGATAGTAGTGAGATGGGTTTTCAGCTCCTCTCTGCTATCTCAGGCAAACAGGCACACACAGACCTTTAATTTCCAGAAACACCTCTACCTACCATCACCACATGGCATTATGGCCATCACAATCAGGAAATGCAAAATCCTACAATGCTGGCAGACGCCCCAGACTTCTTCAAGTTGATTTCTCCCCAAGTAGTTTTTATTTATTAGAAAATGGCTGATATAATAAGGTCTGGATATTGTGTGTGTGTGTGTGTGTGTGTGTGTGTGTGTGTGTGTGTGTGTGTGTGTATGTGTGTGTGTGTGTGCGTGTGTGTGAGAGAAAGAGACCCGCCCATTGTGATTGAATTTACAGAACTGAACTTTGTAGAACTAATTGTGCCCTACACCTCTGTGGAAAGGGTTCTACATATTACTCAAAAGGGTTCTACCTACAACCAAAAGTATTCTACCTGGAACCAAAAAGGGTTCTTCAAAAGGTTTTCCTATGGGAACAGCCGAAAAACCCTTTTAGGTTCTAGATAGTGCCTTTGTTCTAATAGTAGCGCAACGCCGTTGATGTACTGATGCGTTACAACCCCAGCAAAATTAGAAAAGTTTATTTTGAAGTACTTCATGTCTCTTCAAAAGGGAGGGTTGGACTTTGCTCTCTCTCTCTTTCTTTCCCCCTCTCTCTCTTTTCCTCTTTCAAAAAGACTCTCACCAAAAGAATATCAGGCTTTTATCCCTACACATGATGATAATCTTTATGAAAATACCTCTTTCAAAAGACTTAAGATTCAAGTGGCCGTTGTGTGTTTCTACCAAAAGAATATCAGGCTTTTATCCCTACACATGATGATAATCTCTAATATGAAAATACCCTCTTTTTGTCATCTTGAGGCTGAGAGAAAGCCATCCTAACTGTAAATGTCAGTGTGTTTCTACACTGTAAATGTCAGTGTGTTTCATTCACCATCTTGGCTTCAAAAGCCAATGGAAGCCATCCTACGGACTGTAAATGTCAGTGTGTTTCTATTGTCCAATGGAAGCCATCCTACGGACTGTAAATGTCAGTGTGTTTCTATTGTCCAATGGAAGCCATCCTACGGACTGTAAATGTCAGTGTGTTTCTATTGTCCAATGGAAGCCATCCTACGGACTGTAAATGTCAGTGTGTTTCTATTGTCCAATGGAAGCCATCCTACGGACTGTAAATGTCAGTGTGTTTCTATTGTCCAATGGAAGCCATCCTACGGACTGTTTCAGTGTGTTTCTATTGTCCAATGGAAAATGCCATCCTACGGACTGTAAATGTCAGTGTGTTTCTATTGTCCAATGGAAGCCATCCTACGGACTGTAAATGTCAGTGTGTTTCTATTGTCCAATGGAAGCCATCCTACGGACTGTAAATGTCAGTGTGTTTCTATTGTCCAATGGAAGCCATCCTACGGACTGTAAATGTCAGTGTGTTTCTATTGTCCAATGGAAGCCATCCTATGGCCTGCAAATGTCAGTGTGTTTCTAACGATAACAGAATGGCCGTGTTTGCCTCGTGTAAGATTGGATTTATCCTTTTGTTGGGTTTAGAGATGCTGAGAAATAAGCTGGCAGCAGCTGAGTCTATTCCTCCTCATCTTCTCCACCCTGTCGGACAAAAATGCTACAGAGTTACCACTGAGCTCTGTTTTAAAAATCAACCGCAGTTTTAACAAAAAGGCTTGTCAATTGCCATCAGGGAGGCTAGTTTATCTTTCTTTTAGAATAAGTATTCTATCAAAACTGATTACCTGTAATTTTAAACTTTTCCTCTTCGCTATGCCTCATCAATAAGGCTGGGTATTGCCTGGTAGGAGCTTGTGCCGTGTGGAAAGCAAGTGTTTCTTGCTCAAAAGTCAGCATGTTCCATTTCTTCAACATTTTAATTTCTTGGTTCTTTGTTTTTCTGCCATGACATGGTGGCTCAGTGTGCCCCAGAACAACTCAAATAAAGTGAGCAAAGATGGTGCATCAGAGCATGGAGAGGATACTGGTGGAAGGTGCACTGTTATGTTTGGTTCAGCAGTCGTGAGGTTATGGTGTGTGTGTTAGCCAATCTGTGTGTGTGCGTGTGTGTGTGCACTGTACTCATGTACGCGTGTGTATTTGCCATTGTGTGTCAGTGTATATTAACATGGTCAGGTCTTCTAGTCTCATTATGCACCAGGCTCACCATCATCCTACCTGTTAACCATTTAGCTCATACCACCTCCCCTCCCCTCCATGTGTACCGATGACACAGAGGACAGCCAACCTGAGACAGAGGATTCAGAGAACCATGCCATGGCAGGACGATAGGTCCTCTGTTGGAGGCTTCAATAGGCCTGCCCAGTCTGTCTGTCTGTTCCTCCCCCCAGCCCTATTAGAGAGAGGGAGATCTCTGCTGTCAGAGAGAGAGAGAAGAGAGAGAGAGAGGTGGGGGAAAGAGAGAGAAAGAGAGAGAGTGCGAGTGAGAGATACAGAGCGATGGAGAGAGCGCACCATCATTAGAGTTGATTAATGATGGTGCTTAGCTAAACTATAGCATTTGATTGGTTTGGTGTACTGATTGATTTACTTGTCCACACCTGCTCTCCATCTCTTGATGTCATTTCCTGTTGGTGACCTGAAAATCCATGATATGTCACAAGTTCAAGTGTTTCTCAAACTAACAGAAGGATGAAATGATCTTGTGATCTGTTGCATGAATGGCAGATGATTGGTTCAGGTAAATATTGTTACATCTTATGACAGCACTTGAATATGTCCTTGCAGCTATGATGGAAATTGTGAACATCATAGTTCAGGTTGCAATAAACCATATTTGTATTATAAAATAATCAAATATGTGTTTAAAAACAAATACTTGATGTTTGATTTACAAAAGATTACTGACTTATACCACTCTTATCAGTTTAACGGTTCTCCTCTTTGTCTGAGGAAGAGTAGTCAAGATCAGACCAGCACGCAGCGTGGTAATTGTCCATGTTAATATTTTAATATAACAGAACATGAAACAAAAATAACAATGAGAATGTGAGACACGAAACAGTCCTGTCAGGTGAAACAACACAAAACAGGAAACAACTACCCACAAACACAGGTGGGAACAGGCTACCTAATTATGGTTCTCAATCAGAGACAACGATTGACAGCTGCCTCTGATTGGGAACCATACCAGGCCAAACACATAGAAGTACAAAACCTAGAACAAAACACAGAATGCCCACCCCAACTCACGCCCTGACCAAACCAAAATAGAGACATAAAAAAGGAACTAAGGTCAGGACGTGACAATCAGAGACAAATTATATGGTTCACTCATACTCTTGTACTGTTCCTCTGCAAAATTTTGTTCCTCATGATCACATCCTTCCCTTATTTAACCAGCCTCCTCTTTCTGATCCTGTCCACTATCGGCAAAGAGAGAGAGACAGAGAAAAGGAGAGAGAGAGCTTTAGAGAGAGAGAAAAAGAGAGAGAGAGAAATAGAGAGTCTGGTCAGGATTCTCCTTAAATAATTCAAAAGTAATACTTGATTAATCAAGCATAATGCCTCACATGTTATGTTTTGGAGAGGGTCTACTCGGCTCTGTGTTTTACAAAATTGAGTTGAGGAGGGAAATGAGTGGCCAGGCGAGCCTTACCCTTTTTTTTGTCTTTTTGCATGGTTAATAGATTCAATACATCACTTATTGATGTAATGCTAGGTAACATCAGTGGGGAGTATGTCCTGGATAAAGGTACTCACAGGGCTGGAGGTCTATCTGCCGTGTATTAATTAGATAGAAGAAGAAAAGGGTTTCTGTGTCCCAGACTCACAAAGTTACAATAACAAACTGTGTGTGTGTGTGTTTGTGTGGGATGGCCATCCTACATGAAATATCAACATAATAGTATGAGCAGGTCATTCAAATCTATGGTTAATCATTGGGAGTTTAACTTCAGTTTGTTGGTAGTCTGCTCACTCCGTCTACTGGCTTTTTTGATGTCTATAGTATTCTCTCTAGTATGCAATCTGGATTCCGCTCAGGTTATGGATGTGTCACTGCAACCTCAATGATGCCACCATTGCCCTTGATTCTAAGCAATGTTGTCCTGCTATTTTTGTTGTCTTGGCCAAAGCTTTTGATACGGTAGACCATTCCATTCTTGTGGGCCGGCTAAGGAATATTGGTGTCTCTGAAGGGTCTTTGGCCTGGTTTGCGAACTACCTCTCTCAACGAGTGCAGTGTATTAAGTCAGAAAATCTGCTGTCTCAGCCACTGCCTGTCACCAAGGGAGTACCCCAAGGCTCAATTCTATGCCCCACGGTCTTATCAATTTACATCAACAACATAGCTCAGGCAGTTGAAGCTCTCTCATCCATTTATATGCAGATGATACAGTCTTATACTCAGCTGGCCCCTTCCCAGATATTGTGTTAAATGCTCTACAACAAAGCTTTCTTAGTGTCCAACAAGTTTCTCTACCCTTAAACTTGTTCTGAACACCTCTAAAACAAATGTCATATGGTTTGGTAAGAATAATGCTCCTCTCCCCACCGGTGTGATGACTACCTCTGAGGGATTAGAGCTTGAAGTACTCACCTCATACAAGTACTTGGGAGTAGGGCTAGACAGTACACTGTCGTTCTCTCAGCACATATCAAAGCTGCAGGCTAAAGTTAAATCTAGACTTGGTTTCCTCTATCGTAATCACTCCTCTTTCACCCCAGCTGCCAAACCAACCCTGATTCAGATGACCATCCAACCCATGCTAGATTAGAGACATAATTTATAGATCAGCAGGTAAGGGTGCACTCGAGCGGCTAGATTTTCTTCACCATTCGGCCATCAGATTTGCCACCAATGCTCCTTATAGGACACATCACTGCACTCTATACTCCTCAGTAAACTGGTCATATCTGTATGCCCATCGCAAGACCCACTGGTTGATGCTTATTTATAAAACCCTCTTAGGCCTCACTCCCCCCTATCTGAGATATCTACTGCAGCCCCCATCCTCCACATACAACACCCGTTCTGCCAGTCACATTCTGTTAAAGGTCCCCAAAGCACACACATCCCTGGGTCGCTCCTCTTTTCAGTTCGCTGCAGCTAGCGACTGGAACGAGCTGCAACAAACACTCAAACTGGACAGTTTTATCTCAATCTCTTCATTCAAAGAGTTAATCATGGACACTCTTACTGAACATTGTGGCTGCTTTGCGTGATGTATTGTTGTTTCTACCTTCTTGCCCTTTGTGCTGTTGTCTGTGCCCAATAATGTTTCTACCATGCTTTGTGCTGCTCCCATGTTATGTTGCTACCATGCTGTGTTGTCATGTGTTGCTGCCTTGCTATGTTGTTGTATTAGCTCTCTTATTATGTAGTGTTGTCTTTGTTGTCGTGATGTGTGTTTTATCCTATATTTATGTTTTTTATTTTTAATAGTTTTTATTTTTAATCCCAGCCCAGTCCCTGTAGGAGATTTTTTTTCCTTTTGGTAGGCTGTCATTGTAAATAAGAACTTGCTCTTAAGTTTAAATAAAAATTAAAATAAATACCAATTCTAGCGACATTGGCATGAAAACTTCTACTACAGAGAACATTTAGTAGCCCTTCGCATTTACTAAGGAATTACATTGTCACATTTTCTGTTGTGACAAAATAGGAAGTTGAACTACTTTCTTTGTTAATATTTCTGAAGAGTGATGTGCTTGGAGGTCCTGTGTGATACAGGCAAGTTCTGAGTGAAAGGAATTTTATAGGTCGTTATCAACAAAACGTCACAATAAGGTACAGAGTGTTAGATTTGCCTGCTGGGGGGCAAGGAGACCCCAGCTCCACTAAAACCATTGACAACTACATGCTGTTTTTAAGGGCTTGTTAAATGTTATAACTATTTGGTTTAAAATACCATCACCTTGAAGAGCATAGTTCAGAACTACACAGTTCAGATTACTCCACATGTAGCTCTGTCATCAGAGTTATACAGCAAGTAGCTGCATGCTTGTCATGATCAGTAAACATCAATTGATCATGTATTTTCAGATACGTGACGAAAGCCTCACAATATCACCTTAGTTAGATATTTGAGTGATATGAAATATAAATGAACAATACCTGACAAGTATGAGTGGCTTAGACGAATTTCCCATCCTTTGTGGGCGCTGTCTGTCAAGCGGTAAAAGGGAACATTTGCAGATGTTCTGTTAGCTGGTAATGTTTACTTTACAAGCTACCGGTATAAACTTAAAACAAAGTGGTATGTATACCGAATATACTTTTTTCTCCATCCAACGTAGGTCTAACTAGCAAAGTAAAATAACATTATTCCCTTTTCAAAATTGTTTTAAAGAGTGTTTAATCACGATTGCTGCTGACAGACATTATAGATTTGATTGATGGATCACCTCAAATTGGCTAGCTAATGTTAGCTAATAACAGATGACATCAATATGGCTAGTTAACAAGCTAACTTTTAGGGGATAAACTAGATGGCTATATCGAAATATTGTTTGATTTGCTTGCCATCTACAGTACCAGTCAAAAGTTTGGAAACACCTACTCAGTCAAGTGTTTTTCTTTATTTTTTACTATTTCTACATTGTAGAATAATAGTGAAGACTTCAAAACAATAAAATAACACATATGGAATCACATAGTGACCAAAAAAGTGTTAAACAAATCAAAATATATTTTGCATTTTTCAAAGTAGTCACCCTTTGCCTTGATGACAGCTTTGCACACTCTTGGACTTCTCTCAGGCAGCTTCATGACGAATGATTTTCCTACAGTCTTGAAGGAGTTCCCTCATGTTGGCTGCTTTTCCTTCACTCTGCGGTCCAACTCATCCCAAACCATCTCAATTGGGTTGAGTTTGGGTGATTGTACAGGCCAGGACATCTGATGCAGCGCTACATCACTCTCCTTCATGTCAAATAGCCCTTACAAAGCCTGGAGGTGTGTTTGGGTCATTGTCCTGTTGAAATGATAGTCCCACTAAGCACAAACCATATGGGATGGTGTATCGCTACAAAATGCTGTGGAAGCCCGGCTGGTTAAGTTTGCCTTGAATTCTAAATAGATCACAGACAGTGTCACCAGCAAAGCATCCCCACACCATCACACCTCCTCCCCCATTCTTTTCAGTGGGAACCACACATGCAGAGATTGTCCGGTCACCTACTCTGCGTCTCACAAAGACATGGAGGTTGGAACCAAAAAATCTCAAATTTGGAGTCATCAGACCAAAGGACAGATTTCCACCTGTCTAATGTCCTGATTAGGCCTCATGAGAGCCAGTTTCATCATAGCGCTTGATGGTTTTTGCGACCGCAATTGAAGAAAATGACAAAGTTCTTTACATTTTCCGGATTGACTGACCTTCATGTCTTAAAGTAATGATGGACTGTTGTTTCTTTTTGCTTATTTGAGCTGTTCTTGCCATGATATGGACTTGGTCTTTTACCAAATTGGGCTGTCTTCTGTCTACAACCCCTACCTTGTCACAACACAACTGATTGGCTCAAACACATTAAGAAAGAAAGAAAGAAATTCCACAAATGAACTTTTAACAAGGCACACCTGTTAATTGAAATGCATTCCAGGTGACTACCTCATGTAGCTGGTTGAGAGAATGTGAAGAGTGTGCAAAGCTGTCATCAAGGCGAAGGGAGACTACTTTGAAGAATCTCAAATATAAAATATATTTTGATTTGTTTAACATTTTTTTGGTTACTACATGATTCCAGATGTGCTATTTAATAGTTTTGATGTCTTCACTATTATTTTACAATATAGAAAAACAAGGAAAAACCATTGAATGAGTAGGTGTGTCCAAACTTTTGACTGGGACTGTAAAGTGGTGATGACAGTAGTCACACGGAACTTTGCCAGAACGAGGACTTGCCAATGTTAAGCTCTTTCCAGAAGTCTAACCTCTGATGAAGCAAGCTAAATGACACATATTGTTTGCTTAGCTAGCCAGCTGCATGCCAAATGGATCGGCTACCCTAACGTATCTGAAAATACATGTTCAAATGATCTTTATTGATCATGGAAAAACATGCAGTTATTTGCTGTATAACTCTGATGATAGAGCTAAATGTGGAATAATCAGAACTGTGTAGTTCTATGTTCTTCAAGAGGTGATGATATGAAAAACCAACATTTATTTAACAACCCCTTGAAAACGGCACATAGTGGTCAATGGCTACACGGCAGCACCGTACAATACAACACAATGGCTTTAGAGGAGCCGGAGGTCCCCCCCCCCCGGCAGCACCGTACAATACAACACAATGGCTTTAGCGGAGCCGGAGGTCCCCCCCGGCAGCACCGTACAATACAACACAATGGCTTTAGCGGAGCCGGAGGTCCCCCCGGCAGCACCGTACAATACAACACAATGGCTTTAGCGGAGCCGGAGGTCCCCCCGGCAGCACCGTACAATACAACACAATGGCTTTAGCGGAGCCGGAGGCCCCCCGGCAGCACCGTACAATACAACACAATGGCTTTAGCGGAGCCAGAGGTCCCCCGGCAGCACCGTACAATACAACATACAACACAATGGCTTTAGCGGAGCCAGAGGTCCCCCGGCAGCACCGTACAATAAAACACAATGGCTTTAGCGGAGCCGGAGGTCCCCGGCAGCACCGTACAATACAACACAATGGCTTTAGCGGAGCCAGAGGTGCCCCCCCGGCAGCACCGTACAATACAACACAATGGCTTTAGCGGAACCGGAGGTCCCCCCCGGCAGCACCATACAACACAACACAATGGCTTTAGCGGAGCCGGAGGTCCCCCCCCGGCAGCACCGTACAATACAACACAATGGCTTTAGCGGAGCCGGAGGTCCCCCGGCAGCACCGTACAATACAACACAATGGCTTTAGCGGAGCCGGAGGACCCCCCGGCAGCACCGTACAATACAACACAATGGCTTTTGCGGAGCCGGAGGTCCCCCGGCAGCACCGTACATTACAACACAATGGCTTTAGCGGAGCCGGAGGTCCCTCCCGGCAGCACCGTACAATACAACACAATGGCTTTAGCGGAGCCGGAGGTCCCCCCCGGCAGCACCGTACAATACAACACAATGGCTTTAGCGGAGCCGGAGGTCCCCCCGGCAGCACCGTACAATACAACACAATGGCTTTAGCGGAGCCGGAGGTCCCCCCCCGGCAGCACCGTACAATACAACACAATGGCTTTAGCGGAGCCAGAGGTCCCCCCGGCAGCACCGTACAATACAACATACAACACAATGGCTTTAGCGGAGCCAGAGGTCCCCCCCGGCAGCACCGTACAATAAAACACAATGGCTTTAGCGGAGCCGGAGGTCCCCCCGGCAGCACCGTACAATACAACACAATGGCTTTAGCGGAGCCAGAGGTGCCCCCCCCCCGGCAGCACCGTACAATACAACACAATGGCTTTAGCGGAGCCGGAGGTCCCCCCGGCAGCACCATACAACACAACACAATGGCTTTAGCGGAGCCGGAGGTCCCCCGGCAGCACCGTAAATACAACACAATAGCTTTTGCGGAGCCGGAGGCCCCCTCCCGGCAGCACCGCATAATACAACACAATGGCTTTAGCGGAGCCGGAGGTCCCCCGCAGCACCGTACAATACAACACAATGGCTTTAGCGGAGCCGGAGGTCCCCCCCGGCAGCACCGTACAATACAACACAATGGCTTTAGCGGAGCCGGAGGTCCCCCCCGGCAGCACCGTACAATACAACACAATGGCTTTAGCGGAGCCGGAGGTCCCCCCGGCAGCACCGTACAATACAACACAATGGCTTTAGCGGAGCCAGAGGTCCCCCGGCAGCACCGTACAATACAACATACAACACAATGGCTTTAGCGGAGCCAGAGGTCCCCCCCGGCAGCACCGTACAATAAAACACAATGGCTTTAGCGGAGCCGGAGGTCCCCCGGCAGCACCGTACAATACAACACAATGGCTTTAGCGGAGCCAGAGGTGCCCCACCCCCGGCAGCACCGTACAATACAACACAATGGCTTTAGCGGAGCCGGAGGTCCCCCCGGCAGCACCATACAACACAACACAATGGCTTTAGCGGAGCCGAGGCCCCCGGCAGCACCGTACAATACAACACAATAGCTTTTGCGGAGCCGGAGGCCCCCTCCCGGCAGCACCGTACAATACAACACAATGGCTTTAGCGGAGCCGGAGGTCCCCCCCGGCAGCACCGTACAATACAACACAATGGCTTTAGCGGAGCCGGAGGTCCCCCCCGGCAGCACCGTACAATACAACACAATGGCTTTAGCGGAGCCGGAGGTCCCCCCCGGAAGCACCGTACAATACAACACAATGGCTTTAGCGGAGCCAGAGGTCCCCCCCGGCAGCACCGTACAATAAAACACAATGGCTTTAGCGGAGCCAGAGGTCCCCCCCCCGGCAGCACCGTACAATACAACACAATGGCTTTAGCGGAGCCGGAGGTCCCCCCCCGGCAGCACCATACAACACAACACAATGGCTTTAGCGGAGCCGGAGGTCCCCCCGGCAGCACCATACAACACAACACAATGGCTTTAGCGGAGCCGGAGGTCCCCCCCGGCAGCACCGTACAATACAACACAATGGCTTTAGCGGAGCCGGAGGTCCCCCCCGGCAGCACCGTACAATACAACACAATGGCTTTAGCGGAGCGGGAGGTCCCCCGGCAGCACCATACAACACAACACAATGGCTTTAGCGGAGCCGGAGGTCCCCCCCGGCAGCACCGTACAATACAACACAATGGCTTTAGCGGAGCCGGAGGTCCCCCCGGCAGCACCGTACAATACAACACAATGGCTTTAGTGGAGCCGGAGGTCCCCCCCGGCAGCACCGTACAATACAACACAATGACTTTAGCGGAGCCGGAGGTCCCCCCCTGGCAGCACCGTACAATACAACACAGTGGTTTGTACTTACTTCAACGTATCTCAATCCTATCTTCTGGGCTCATTATCATTCTGTGCCTTATGTCCTAAGCTATCTCCCACAACCATCTCCCAGTGTGAGTGACTCCACACTGCCTGATGACAGTCTCACTGTGAAATAGAGAACATATAGATAATTTTATAGCCTGAGAGGTTCTGGCAGCTCTAGCCTGTGTTTGCTTGGCTTTATGTTTCCATACTATACTGTATATTTGGAGAGCTGTAATTGTGAAGTAGAGAAAATAAAATCTCCTATGAGCTGGGAGTCCTAAAGAATAGTTGTGTTTGCTTTGGGCGTTCATCTCTTGCCCTCTCATCACAAACTTAGTTTCTGGTCATTACATCCCTTCCTCTATCCTCCTTCTATCTACAGCCCTCCCTCCTCCTTCCCTCTTTCCCTAGAGCCATATAACACCCTTTAAAAGATTTCACTAGATGAAGATAAAAACACAACCATAGATTCTTAAAGTTAAAGGACTGATTGCTGACCAAGCTCTGACCTCCTCTAAACTGAAGAGAAGAGTAGAGCGAAGAGAATAGGAGAGTCCACCACTAGCTCACACCTAGTCCATTAAAATCCTAAGCCATCTCCATAATTAAAGCGTTTTATTTGAACAATTCCCCATTAGAAGCTCGGGGAGTGGAGAAAGGGATAATGTGAGATTGGAAGTGACAGCAACATTCTCCACAGTGGCCTGGGCGCATTTAAACACACGCTGACTCATTAAAAATGCATCTACTTTTGTAGCGACATCACAGCTTAACAAAGCAACTCATCTCGACACAGTGGCGGTTGAACATGTGCTCGGACACATGCAAAGAAGTACTCGCTCGCACATACACACACGCAAAGATACACTGGCAGACACGCACACAACGCAACACATGCACACACACACACATACACTCACACACACCTACCATACCAGAGAGTAAAATACCCAGTTCAACTTGAAGCTCATTTGGTAGAGCATAGCACTTGCAACTCCAGGGTTGTGGGTTTGATTCAAATCAAATCAAATCTTATTTGTCACATACACATGGTTAGCAGATGTTAATGCGAGTGTAGCGAAATGCTTGTGCTTCTAGTTCCGACAATGCAGTAATAACCAACAAGTAATCTAACTAACAATTCCAAAACTACTGTCTTATACACAGTGTAAGGGGATAAAGAATATGTACATAAGGATATATGAATGAGTGATGGTACAGAGCAGCATAGGCAAGATACAGTAGCTGATATCGAGTACAGTATATACATATGAGATGAGTATGTAAACAAAGTGGCATAGTTAAAGTGGCTAGTGATACATGTATTACATAAGGATGCAGTCGATGATGTAGAGTACAGTATATACGTATGCATATGAGATGAATAATGTAGGGTAAGTAACATTATATAAGGTAGCATTGTTTATATATTTACATCATTTCCCATCAATTCCCATTATTAAAGTGGCTTGAGTTGAGTCAGTGTCATTGTCAGTGTGTTGGCAGCAGCCACTCAATGTTAGTGGTGGCTGTTTAACAGTCTGATGGCCCATGGTTCTCACAGGGGACTGGAATACTAATTGGGACAACTTCAGGGATGAATTCGAAGACTATGCGCTGGCGACCGGTCTACATGAGAAACCCAGCGAGGTCCAAGCGGCAACTCTGAGGAGTTTAATGGGCAGCGAATGCAGGCATATCTACCGGCACAATCTCACCCTCACAGCATGACAACAGTGTGACGCAAAGGCTATATTGGATGCATTGGAGAATTACTTCAAACCCGCCAGGAACGTCATTTACGAGCGGTTCGTTTTTGGAAGCTACAAACAGGAAGAGGGTGAGTCAGCACACAACTTTGTAACCTGTTTGAGAGAAAAATCCGCTTCTTGTGAATACGGGGGATTGAAAGATGAATTGATTTGTGACAAAATAGTCCAGGGAAATGCAAATGAGGATACACGCCGGCGTCTACTGAGAGAGAGAGACTTAACATTAGTAACTGCCATCGAAATGTGCTGCACTGCTGAAGTCACTGACATGCGAATGAGAGCAATGGAAATCGAAACCCCACGCTCCAACGTTGATACTGTTCACGCTGTTGCCAGGCAGACATTCAGACAAAACCAATCGAGGCAGAGTAATTCACCACGAACGGTGAACACAGAGAGCCCCATAGCATGGAAATACTGTGGAAATACACACACAAGAGTCAAAGAGCACTGCCCTGCCTACGGAAAACCATGCAGAGCTTGTGGAACTAATCATCACTTTGCAAAAGTGTGTTTCAAAAGCAAAAGAAGGGTGAGTGAGGGCAAGATTCACTGTGTTGATGATGTCACTCAATGTTCAGAGCAGAACAGTGAAAGTGACATTTACATGCATGAATCCATTGGAGCTGTACACTCAAGAGGGAAGAAATGGTTTGTGACGCTACGATTACACAACAAGCAACAACAATGTCAACTGGATTCCGATGCTACATGCAACGTAATGAGCTACAAAGGCAAAATCAAACTGGCACCTGACACAAATCTATTGCCCAGCGATACTAGACTAAAGCTGTACTCAGGAGAGCTAATGAGCTCTATGGGCATCTTTGAGACCGAATGTGTTATTCAGGGATGCAAACAAATGCTGGAGTTTGAGATTGTGAAAACCAGTCAACATCCTCTCCTCTCAGGCTCTACAGTAAATGCGAACGCCTGGGACTGATGCAGTTCACCGTACCAAATGACCTGCACATTGTGGAGCATGTCCAGCATGGACCCCTGTCCAAAGAACAACTACTCAGCAGATAAGACAATATATTCAACAGGCCCCTTGAATCATTGCCTGGGGAGGTATACTTTGAATTGGATAAGAGCGTTACTCCAGTTCCGTGTGCTCCTCGCAATGTGCCCATTGCAATGAAAGTGGCTGTGAAGGCCCAGCTGGACAAAAATGAGGCCGTAGGCCACATGACATCTGTGACTGAACCAACTGACTGGATCAGCAATATGGTCATAGTGAAAAAACAGAAGCTTAGGGTCTGCATCTACCCAAAGCATCTGAACCAAGCACTGAAACGATCCCACAACATCATGCTGACACTAAAGGATGTCCTCTACAGGCCAGGGTTTCCACCTTGATGGATGCCCGAGATGCATTCCTTCAATGCAAGCTGGACGAAGAAAGCAGCTTCATGACTACCTTCTGGACCCCATGGGGTCAGAAACGCTGGCTCAAGCTCCCATTTGGTGCCTCAGTGGCGCCTGCGGTACACCAACGCAAGCAGCATGAGTTACTGGCTGGGCTCAAGGGCATTGAACCCATCGCCGATGATGTCCTGATCGTAGGCTGTGGTGACACAGACAAAGAAGCACAGAAAGCGCAGAACGTGCCGTTCAGTTAAGTTTCATCTTGGCCTGAAGAAGCTGCAGTTCAAGGTGAAAGAAGTCCACTTCCATGGCCACATTCTCTCGGCCAAAGGCCTGAAGCCGGACCCAGACAAGGTCAGAGTGATCCTCGACATTCCAAACCCATCTGATGCAAAAGGAGTACAGCGTCTCATGGGCTTTGCAAACTATCTTGCAAAGTTCATGCCACACTTATCAGCAGTCTGTGAGCCTCTGCGCCGGTTGCTGGACAAAGACACACCATGGCACTGGCTAGCCAAGCATGAGTCCGCAGTGCAGGAGATGAAGTCTCTGGCTTCATCCATGCCAGTGTTGCGCTACTACGATGTCACTAAGCCTGTGACAATCTAGAGCGACTCCAGCCAAGCCTGTGACAATCTAGAGCGACTCCAGCCAAAGGGGACTTGGATGCTGCCTTATGCAGGAAGGCCAGACCGTTGCATTTGCCTCGAGAGTGCTCACCCCCACCGACCAAAACTATGCACAAATTGAGAAAGAGTGCCTCAACATCGTCTCCTGCCAGCGCTTCCATCACAACTAATATGGTCGAGAGCTGGTTACTGCTGAAACTGACCACAAACCACTCATTGCCATATTCAGTAAACCTCTCCTCAACGCGCCCAAGAGGCTTCAAAGCATGCTCCTGACTCTGCAAAACTACAGCCTGAAGGTCATCTACAAGCCAGGACCAGGCATGTACATCAGCGACACACTGAGCAAGGCAACGGCACAATGTACAGGCAGAGGCACTGCCTATCAGCGGCATGCCATCTGTTTGCTACAGCAGGAACAACAAGATGTTCAACAGATCAATCAGACAGACTACTTAAAAGTCACAGATCACCACCTAGCCCAGATCAGGCAGCACACTGACAAGGACGAACACTTACAGTCACTGAAGTCCATGGCTCTCGCAGATTGGCCATATCTGAAAGAGGAGACACCTTTCACAGTGAGAGAATACTGGACCTTTCGAGATGAGATCAGTGTGCAAAATGGCGTCTTGTTCAGAGGTCAGAAGGTCATTATTCCCAAATCACTACGTCCAGAGATGCTTACCCGCATACACTCCAGTCACATTGGAGGTGACGCATGCTACCGCCAGGCTTGTGAAACATTATACTGGCCAAACATGCAAGCAGAAATTAAAGACTTTGCCAGCAGCTGTACCACATGCAACCAGTTCGCTCATGAACAGCAAAAGGAAACCATGATGTCACACGAACTGCCCACAAGGGCCTGGCAAATCGTCAGCATGGACTTAGTCCTTTTGTCTGTGAGTGAATATCTTCTCATTGTTGATCACTACTCTGACTTTCGTGAAATTGAACTGCTCCCTGACTTGACTGCAGAGACGGTCATAAAGCACTGCAAGGTGCAGTCAGCCTGATAAGGTAATCATGGACAATGTCCCACAATTCACTGCACAGTTCAAGTGTTTCATCTCAGAATGGGAGTTTGACCACGTGACCTCCTCTCCAAGGCACCCAAAAGCAAATGGCAAGGCAGAGTCAGCTGTCAAGATTGCAAAAAACCTGTTAAGCAGGGCCTTGAGTGACAGCAATGACCCATGGAAAGTGATCTTACAGTTGAGGAACACACCCACCGAAAACATGGACAGCAGCCCAGCACAACGCCTTCTGTCCAGATGTCTGAAGACTACCATCCCCGTAGCTAACAAGCTACTTGAGCCCTGCGTCATGGTTGGCGTCACGAAAAAAAGTGCGTCACAGAAAGCAGCTCGCTAAGTGCTTCTACGACCGGACTGCTCAAGACCTACCAGAGCTGGAGGTGGGTGAAACGATAAGGATGAAACTGCTGCCGGGAGACCTCACAGGACTTTGGAGGCTGGGCACGTGCCTACAGAGAGTTGCACCACGTTCTTACCTGATGTATGTTGGTGGCTCCCTCTATCGTCGCAATCGGGTGGATCTGCGCGTAGCAGAGCAGACAAACCAGAACACACCATACACTCACCTAGATGAGCTGGATCAAAGTCCAGGCCTAAGGGTAAGGGGTGCAGAATTGAGACATGAGCCAACTGAAGGTGAGGCTTCTACCCCACCAAGCTCTCCAGCTCGTGACCCTAATCCTACCCCTGTCAGAGCCAATACCTACTCATGGGTGAGTCGGCTGTGCAAGCCACCGGACAGGATTACTTTGTAAGCAAGAGACTGTGTTAACTTGTCCTCTGTTTACATAAAAATAAAAATAAAAACTTAAATTAAAAAAGAGTGAGACGACAACTGAAGTAAAAATAAAATGCCATGCTTTTTCAATTGTTATGACTTGACTGTTAAGAACTTAATGTTATGCCGTTATGTTTACACTTTCGATTGAAAAGGATGATGTTACGGAGTCTAGTGGATAGGTAATCGACTAGCCGGACTGTTCCCCAGACTCCACGTGTAGGTACTTGTAAATCAAAATCAAATCAAATCAAATTTTATTTGTCACATACACATGGTTAGCAGATGTTAATGCGAGTGTAGCGAAATGCTTGTGCTTCTAGTTCCGACAATGCAGTAATAATCCAACAAGTAATCTAACTAACAATTTTAAAAAAAAACTACTGTCTTATACACAGTGTAAGGGGATAAAGAATATGTACATAAAGATATATGAATGAGTGATGGTACAGAGCAGCTTAGGCAAGATACAGTAGATGGTATCGAGTACAGTATATACATATGAGATGAGTATGTAAACAAAGTGGCATAGTTAAAGTGGCTAGTGATACATGTATTACATAAGGATGCAGTAGATGATATAGAGTACAGTATATACGTATACATATGAGATGAATAATGTAGGGTATGTAAAAATTATATTAGGTAGCATTGTTTAAAGTGGCTAGTGATATATTTTACATCATTTCCCATCAATTCCCATTATTAAAGTGGCTGGAGTTGAGTCAGTGTGTTGGCAGCAGCCACTCAATGTTAGTGGTGGCTGTTTAACAGTCTGATGGCCTTGAGATAAAAGCTGTTTTTCAGTCTCTCGGTCCCAGCTTTGATGCATCTGTACTGACCTCGCCTTCTGGATGATAGTGGGGTGAACAGGCAGTGGCTCGGGTGGTTGTTGTCCTTGATGATCTTTATGGCCTTCCTGTAACATCGGGTGGTGTAGGTGTCCTGGAGGGCAGGTAGTTTGCCCCCGCGATGCGTTGTGCAGACCTCACTACCCTCTGGAGAGCCTTACAGTTGAGGGCGGAGCAGTTGCCGTACCAGGCGGTGATACAGCCCGCCAGGATGCTCTCGATTGTGCATCTGTAGAAGTTTGTGAGTGCTTTTGGTGACAAGCCGAATTTCTTCAGCCTCCTGAGGTTGAAGAGGCGCTTTCACGATGCTGTCTGTGTGGGTGGACCAATTTTTGTCTGTGATGTGTATTCAGGAACTTAAAACTTACTACCCTCTCCACTACTGTTCCATCGACGTGGATAGGGGGTGTTCCCTCTGCTGTTTCAAGTCCATAATCATCTCCTTAGTTTTGTTGAGTTGAGTGTGAGGTTATTTTCCTGACACCACACTCCGAGGCCCTCACCTCCTCCCTGCCGTCTCGCGTTGTTGGTAATCAAGCCTACCACTGTTGTGGGAGTTGGAGGCCCCAGTGTTGAACAGGAGTCAGGAGGGGTCAGAACGCACCCTTGTGGGGCCCCAGTGTTGAGGATCAGCGGGGTGGAGATGTTATTGCCTACCCTCACCACCTGGGGTCGGCCCGTCAGGAAGTCCAGTACCCAGTTGCACAGGGCGGGGTCGAGACCCAGGGTCTCGAGCTTGATGACGAGCTTGGATGGTACTATGGTGTTGAATGCCGAGCTGTAGTCGATGAACATCATTCTCACATAGGTATTCCTCTTGTCCAGATGGGTTAGGGCAGTGTGCAGTGTGGTTGAGATTGCATCGTCTGTGGACCTATTTGGGCGGTAAGCAAATTGGAGTGGGTCTAGGGTGTCAGGTAGGGTGGAGGTGATATGGCCTTGACTAGTCTCTCAAAGCACTTCATGATGACGGAAGTGAGTGCTACGGGGCGGTAGTCATTTAGCTCAGGTACCTTAGCTTTCTTGGGAACAGGAACAATGGTGGCCCTCTTGAAGCATGTGGGAACAGCAGACTGGTATAGGGATTGATTGAATATGTCCGTGAACACACCGGCCAGCTGGTCTGCGCATGCTCTGAGGGCGCGGCTGGGGATGCCGTCTGGGCCTGCAGCCTTGCGAGGGTTAACACGTTTAAATGTTTTACTCACCTCGGCTGCAGTGAAGGAGAGTCCGTATGTTTTCGTTGCAGGCCGTGTCAGTGGCACTGTATTGTCCTCAAAGCGGGCAAAAAAGTTATTTAGTCTGCCTGGGAGCAAGACATCCTGGTCCATGACTGGGTTGGTTTTCTTCTTGTAGTCCGTGATTGACTGTAGACCCTGCCACATACCTCTTGCGTCTGAGCCGTTGAATTGAGATTCTACTTTGTCTCTATACTGACGCTTAGCTTGTTTGATAGCCTTGCGGAGGGAATAGCTGCACTGTTTGTATTCGGTCATGTTACCAGTCACCTTGCCCTGATTAAAAGCAGTGGTTCGCGCTTTCAGTTTCATGCGAATGCTGCCATCAATCCACGGTTTCTGGTTAGGGAATGTTTTAATCGTTGCTATGGGAACGACATCTTCAACGCACAATGCTTGAACAAGGCTATTGAACTTGACATTGATGTCTGTCTGTATTCCTTTATCCAACATATCATACTGAAACAACTTCCTTCACAACGATAAGAGATCAATCCATAGGCTTTAGCCTGTTCAGGTCATTAAACAATAACACCATTTACGTTACAGACTCATTGGGCTAGAGACCTCACAAACCAGGTTATGTCATATTATCAGAATGTCCTCAAAAAACAGGTTGTGTCATTTTATCAGTATGTCCTTAGAAACCATGTTCTGTCATATTATCAGTATGTCATTAGAAACCAGGATCTGTCATATTAGCAGTATGTCCTTAGAAACCAGGTTCTGTCATATTAGCAGTATGTCCTTAGAAACCAGGTTCTGTCATATTAGCAGTATGTCCTTAGAAACCAGGTTCTGTCATATTATCAGTATGTCCTTAGAAACCAGGTTCTGTCATATTATCAGTATGTCCGTAGAAACCAGGTTCTGTCATATTAGCAGTATGTCCTTAGAAACCAGGTTCTGTCATATTAGCAGTATGTCCTTAGAAACCAGGTTCTGTCATATTATCAGTATGTCCTTAGAAACCAGGTTCTGTCATATTATCAGTATGTCCGTAGAAACCAGGTTCTGTCATATTATCAGTATGTTATGGTTTAGGGGGACATGTTTAATAAGGAACCGCCACACACAAATCATCTAATGAGAGGGTCTCAACCTCATCATAAAGTAAGACAACAAGCCAACAGCAACCACTTTCCGTTCCATTGAATTCCAAAAGGCTTTCTGTGTAAAACCGCCTGTTTAAAACTGACAGTTCGACAAAGGATACACATTCATTCAGTCACCATTAATATGGGCTGTTTGGTTAACTGTCTGATAAAGTCTGGAAAGACACCTGTATGACTCCATGGTAACTTTTCACTCACACAGACCGTTCAGCCTTCAGTCTACTAACATATACTGTACTTTCACAGTCTATCTGCTCTGTGATCAGGGGCCGTATCCACAAAGTGTGGATCGAAAGTGCTAAGAATAGAGACATTTTACGCCTACTCTTTTGGGTGAAAGTAAAAATAAGCCTCTTTAGTCAGTAGAGTTCCACCTAGTTGAAAGCTATTTAGGAGACCTCATGAGCTGTCCTACTAGGGTAACAGCGGGTGTCCTTATAATAGAAAAAGGCAGCGAGTCAGTTCCTGCACCATAGACAGGCAACTGTTTTGGAGTTGAAATAATGTTTTGATATTTTTATTTGATCAACCCATAATTAATCTAGACCTACATGCAACTGTATCACTTTTAACAATGATTTTGACAATGATTTCACAAGGCATATTTCACATGATACACCTAAATATTTAGGCACCACTAGACTAATAAATAATCACATATTTAGGTTTAGATTATTTCATTAACCTACATCATGTTATTTCAAGTTAACCATTTGGAGCGCAATATCACGCTGTGAAGACATGCCTATAAGTTTGGCAATTGAAAGCATCTACGGCCCATGTCAAATGTATTTATAAAGCCCTTACATCAGGTGATATCTCAAAGTGTTGTACAGAAACCCAGCCTTAAACCCCAAACAGCAAGCAATGCAGGTGTAGAAGCACGGTGGCTAGGAAAAACTCCCTAGAAAGGCCAAAACCTAGGAAGAAACCTAGAGAGGAACCAGGCTATGAGGGGTGGTCAGTCCTCTTCTGGCTGTGCCGGGTGGAGATTATAACAGAACATGGCCAAGATGTTCAAATGTTCATAAATGACCAGCAGGGTCGAATAATAATAACCACAGTGGTTGTCGAGGGTGCAACAGGTCAGCACCTCAGGAGTAAATGTCAGTTGACTTTTCATAGCCGATCATTCAGAGATCTCTACCGCTCCTGCTGTCTCTAGAGAGTTGAAAACAGCAGGTCTGGGACAGGTAGCACATCCGGTGTACAGGTCAGGGATCCATAGCCGCAGGCAGAACAGTTGATACTGGAGCAGCAGCACGACCAGGTGGACTGGGGACAGCAAGGAGTCATCAGGCCAGGTAGTCCTGAGGCATGGTCCTAGGGCTCAGGTCCTCCGAGAGACAGAAAGAAAGAAGGAAATAAAGAGAGAAAGAGAGAATTAGAGAGAGCATACTTAAATTCACACAGGATACCAGATAAGACTTTGATTTTGATTGTTGACTTTAATTGTTAACTTTGATTGTGTTCGGTAAAAATTATAGACCTTTCAAACGTTTTATGCAACATTATCGGCAAGTGACAATTCCTACGGTGCCAAAGCGATTTAAAATTGTTGAACGGGAGTGATGAGTGTGTTGATATATCGGTAATACACATTATTCAAAATGTCATAATTGGATTTAAAGGTTGTGCATGCCAACATATTAAGCAATAATTAAGAGTAGACAAAGTGATCATGTAAGGCAACAATTACTGTATATCAAATGTTTTAACATTGCAAAATTTGATGTACAGTCCCATTCACAGTGGCTGTCTGATGCTATTGAGTTCACAGCTGGCGATGCCTCATTCGCGATTGGTTATTCCCCATTATTTGTAACTTGGTCAAGGAGCGTCATCACAAGCTTTCCTTTGTGGTACCTCAAACTGTCATGATTACCAGCTGAGACAAATTTTAGGGAGTTGATTTACCTCCTGGCTCAGAGTTTGTCTAAAGTAGTGTCTTAACATGCTCTTAAATCCTACACTAAGCTGGGAGTTTCTGTTGTTGTTTTAAAACAGGTTTTAACAGGATTCGTAGGGCTTGTTCTGAGACACTTCTGGCCCCTCCTAGCCCCCTCCTGGTCCCCTAAAAGCCCGCTCTTAGCCCCCGCCTGGTCCCCTACTAGCCCCCTCATGGCCCTCTCCTAGCTACGTCTTAGTCCCCTCCTGGTCCTCTCCTGGCCCCACCTAGCCCCCCTCCCTGGGCCCACCTAGCCCCCTCCTAGCCTTCTCTTAGCCCCACCTAGCCCCCCTGGCCCCCTCTAGCCTTCTCCTAGCCCCCCTGGCCCCCTCCTAGCCTTCTCCTAGCCCCACCTATCCCCCCCCGGGCCCTCTCCTAGCCTACTCCAAGCCCCACCTAGCCCCCTCCTAGCCTTCTCCTAGCCCCACTTAGCCCCCCCTGGCCGTCTCCTAGCCCCCAGCTACCCCATGCCTCATAGCCTTCACTTGTACTGAGCTCTGTGGATCATAATGTATATTCCCACAGGCAGGGGCTATAGAGATGTCATCAATAGAGAGCACATCAACTTAAAAATGTCAACGTTTCTGAACATACACCTGCGAAAGCAAGGCAGGAAAAAACACACTCAAAGTAACTAATTATTTCACAACCTGTTGGCGGTGCTTCAATACATGACAACGACTACTTCTGTATAGAAACACAAAGACCAGCAATGAACACATTGGTTCTTATTATGTTTCATTCACAAAGCAGACTCTTCTGACGCTGACGGAGTGACATGAACATTCAAAGATTCCTGTACAAAAGGCATTCAACAGACCTTCAATGATAACAGATTGGTGCTTCTGCCTGCCTGCATGCACACCATCCCTCTCCTCTCTCTCCTGCATTAGAATCCTTTGTCGCTCCTGGGACTGGCTTGCCTTTATAAAACATTTATATCAGAGGACGCCGCGCAAAAGTGTGTAAAATGCACACAAGGGAAGTTGCCTGTCACTGGAGGAACACAATGCCTCGCTGAAGATGGCGATTCCAATTAATTGACTTTAATGCACTGTAATGTGGTGTGTTCCTCGCCCACTCTTCATAATTGCATCGTGCCAAACGCCCAGCCACCGTACAGTCAATTAAAACATAATACAAATTGAGTTAAAGCAGCTACTGCTTTCTCTCTCTGTGATTCGTTTTTTTTCTCTCTCCAAGCAACGAACAATTAAGTGCCAAAGAGAAAACAGACAATGGTAATTCATGAGCAAACAGTCTTTAGCTGCCTCATGCTGCAGTCAAATGCATGTTCTCACAGTTAATTGTGTTATCTATCTTTTGAGAGATGTTGGTTGAGTGTGTTCCTGCAGGCCACAGGGAGCCCTCTAGAGACAGCACCAGGCAACGAAGGGTGTCTCTCTTCTCTCCAGTTGAAATCTCTCTGTATATTGTCTATGAAACACCATAAGTAATGTATGTAATAAACCCACACTCAAATGCAGGGAATCCACATAATGTCCTCTACTGTAATTGTTCTGTAGTATTATCTCTAGGCCTGTGATTGAGTGTGGCAGTAAAAAGTCCCAGAGAGAGATGTGTAAGGCATGTGGAATGATTACCAGCGGCCTCCGATAGGGCTGGGTAATTTCCCTCGCCGCCGGCCGGTGCTGCTCCCACCATCGTTTGTCAATTGCCACCGACTCCGGTGGTAGCAATTGTGCCAACAGCAGTCAATCATGGAGCTTATGAATCCAAGCAGCAGTCAATCGCCCTGGTTAGCATTTTGAGTCACCAGTTAATCCCTCCACTATAGGGATCTGAGCAGCAGTCAACCAGCAGTCAATTGCTAGGTTTATGAATCTGAACCAGCAGTCAATGGCTGTGTTTATGATTTGTTATAGACACATCTGGTGGGATCCAGCTGGTAGCATGAATACGATACTGGCAGGAACACTGGAGTCCAGGAGAGATGAATAACACCAGTTTAGTTTAGCAGCAACACAAAACCAAGGAGATCAAATCCTTCACACTGCTCTGTTTGTGATAAAACACATCCTCACAGCCGGCTATGTTTTAGCTTTTACTGTTTTGATGTAAGTCAATAAAAACACAGCAGAAAATGCTTTTATTATAAAAAGTGAATGTGTGATATATTTTATGAATATATTTTCAGAAATCTTGTCTCCCTGTTGAACATATGAAAATATAGATACCACAATAAGGAAGCCCAGCAAGATTTACTCCACAATTTAGATCACATCTAAATTGTCTGATCAAAATCCCAATCCTGCCTGTATACGTCATCAGTGGAGTCATCTCTGATCGACTCCAAAGGTGGTGTGATGGATAAGTGAGGTTAATGATGGAGAAATTGGAAGGTTGAGGCGATGTTTACAGACGGCTCTCCCTGAGATCCCTCTTCCCCCTCTCTCCCACATACCTCTTGTCCGCCTCCCCCTGCCTCCTCGGTCTCCCTCCGCCTCCCCCACCTTCCTCTCACACTGCAGGCCCAGTGAGACTCCCACTAGCCTGGCTGGGTCTCCCCTATCTTCTCTCCCCCAAACGACCTGTTCCCTCCCCTCCACCTCCCCCTGGTCCCCCCTCGGCCTCCCACAGTGAGACTCCCACTTTCCTGGCTGGGTCTCCCCTCTCCTCTCCCCCTCTGGGGAGGTCTGACTGGGGCTAAATGGATTCTGCTCTGCCACTCTCTTATCATAACTGTCTGCCTTTCTGTCAGTGCAGAGCCATACCGCAAATGCAATTCCCCCACCCCATGGTAGGCCGACTGAGCACCAAGGCATCTGTTACAGTTAATAAAGTCCTGACCCAAACTTAACACGCCCCCTGTGTGATACTCAACAGGGTCCAGGTGGACCAGGCAACCAGGGAGAGAGGGTTTCTGCTGTTTATAGGTCGGTCATGGCTGTTTAAATGGGTTTACTGTACAGTCTGTGGCTGTATCTGTATCTGAAATAGAGGTAGAACTGCATGTATAGTTATAGGTAGGAGGAAGTGTATTCCTAATGGTGGACGAATCCTAATGGTTGGGTTATTATTATTCTAATGGACTTTATTAGTATAATTTTCATTGAACATTATTTAGGTATCATACATTCAGTTTCAGGTACAAAAGCCTCAGACACATATCAAAACAAATGACTAATATCTTTTTTACTAATATGGGGCGGCAGGGTAGCCTACTGGTTAGAGCGTTGGACTAGTAACCGGAAGGTTGCAAGTTCAAATCCCCAAGCTAACAAGGTGCAAATCTGTCGTTCTGCCCCTGAACAGGCAGTTAACCCACTGTTCCTAGGCTGTCATTGAAAATATGAATTTGTTCTTAACTGACTTGCCTAGTTAAATAAAGGTACAATTAATAAATAAATATGGAGCCCTATCTGAAACATTGTGGACACACCTGCGAATGTATACAGAAGTTTGAGGAGAAAAAAATGTTTTGTTTGCCTTTTAACCACAAATGTGCACAGTGGCCAGAGGAGGCTAATGCCATATGTCCACCAGATGTACATGCGTTTTGCCATATGTTGTTTTTGCCAGATGCCTAGCCCGCATTTTGCGTACTTGATGCACATGTTCTTCTCAAAGTTGCAGAATGGTTTGCAGCATGGAGAAGATCATTTTTGCCCTGTTCGACCAAAGCTATATCAGAACAGATGAAAGTTATTCTCCTAATTTGTTTCGTCTGTCACTCATCCCTAGCAACATCAATACATTGAACTGGTTGTTCCCATATATAGTACTGATTTCAAATCACTAGCTTGCCCTGAATGATGATATGATAAATTATGCACAGAACAGTTCTGTGCATGTTGATTTTGCACACCATTCTGTTGGCTGGTTTCGTGAAAACCCTAGTGTAGTAATGATGAACTGTCCCTGTGTCTTTCATACCTGAGACACATGCCCAGCCCTTCAGACAGTATCTTCTCATCTCTAACTACACAAAAGTCGTAAAAGGAGAGGTGACTACACTAAGTAGTACAACTACTGAACTACCCCCCCCCACTACCACTACCACCAAGATAAATAATTGTTTACTCACCCAGAATCCTGATCTCTAGATTCATCCCACATCAGATCCAGCCCTGACGAGAGAAAGGAGAAAATGGAGAGAGATAGAAGAAAAAAGAGGCCAAAGAGGGGACTCCAATCTCCATTGTAGATTTACTTATGTGTCAGATCTTTATGTGGTGGAAATGGAAAAGAGAATTGGGCCGTGTTTACAGCCCCATAAACCTTTCTTTTAAACCCAAGGACTTGGCCACCCTGAAAGTGTGTCTCAGCCTCCATAAAGTTAAGGCTAACGCTGTCTTTTAAACCTGATGAAACATTTATCGATTCTTTTTAGATCTTGTTTTATTTGCTCCTCCCAACCTTCCCAGTTCCCATCTAATGGGCTGAGAGAGCAACCTGGTCTCAGATCATTTCATACTATTCTGTACTTATGTGTTAATTTGTGGTGGTCCATTACCCATTTCGTATGATATGTTATGAATTACAATTCTTATATGTTACAAATTTGAAAAATGTACAATATGTTACGAATTTGTTATTTGATATTTTACAAATCCTAGTTAGGTGCCTAGGTGGCTAATGTTAGCTAGTTTGCTAATGCTAGCTAGGCTAGGTGTTAGAGTTTAGGTTAGCATTAAGTTTAGGAGTTAGGTAAAGGGTTAAGTAACCATCTGAATGTGTAAC
This sequence comes from Oncorhynchus tshawytscha, assembly GCF_018296145.1. Lineage (NCBI taxonomy): Eukaryota > Metazoa > Chordata > Actinopteri > Salmoniformes > Salmonidae > Oncorhynchus > Oncorhynchus tshawytscha. The sequence goes on from NC_056451.1 coordinate 18,801,707, forward strand.
CATACCAAATATAACATATCATACTAAATGGAGTGTCTCCGATTTACATACAGAACCATATGAAATTCTCTGAGACCAGGTAGGAGAGAGAGAGTGTAGCTAAGGAGCGAGGGGATATGGGTCCTCCTTTAAGACACTTTAATTAATGAAATGGGGTGTCATCCTGAGAATCAGCATGACCCCCATAACTCCTGACCTTTGACCATGTTGTCCTCTGTTTAGAACCTCATAGAATAACTGCTTCCCAGATGAATGTGGATCTGTCACATCGGTATTGTTGCCCAGGTGCAGTGTTGTATTCCTGATTTATGGTTATTTAGATTCATTTCAAGAACACTCATAGATATTTTATCATTAGTCAAAAGGTCATTGAGAAGTTCAACTCTCTTCAGGGGCAATAGGAAAAAAACTCACATTCGCTTAATTAAGATTTTATTAATGTAGTGTTGCTGGTGGAAATCCTTATTGAGATGTTTATATACATATGGCAAAGCTTCACCAGCTACTGACAACCCTGACAATGATTTTTCATCATGTAAGTGACCTAATGGATTAAAAGGCTGTTGAGATGTCTAGCCATTGTATGACCAATTTCCTTATTACTCTTTCTCAGCTGCCTAATTCTACTATAACACATCTTGTTTATTTCTAGTCATTATGCTAACAACAGGGTAATTCCAAATTAACTGAATAATGTGTTTCAGAAAGGTTGATTAGGACATTAATTGTTATGCTACTTTCAAAATAGAGAAGAGCCCATTTCCAGGATGTAATTATCACTGGTTACTTAATAGACTGTTCTAATGACCCTGGCCTTGGTTTATTTTGGCAAGGCCCACAACATGACTGCATAATTAGACCATGACAAATCATAGAGAATGCCTGTTCTGTTTAAAGGGAATGTAATTTCAAAATGACTTAATGGCCTCTATGTAATATCAATGTGATATGTTTGTGTCCCAAATGCCCATTGTGTCTTTGTCAAATGTAGTGTAATACGTAAAGAATAGTGTCCAAATTGGTACACACACTATATATGTATGGTATAATGTATATATTAACAATGATAAAGCTATATATCTATTGGCTATAGTGATGAACAATACTAACAACATGAATGTCAAATGCAAACATCTATACAGCCTCCAGTAATATATATACAGTACCAGTCAAAAGTTTGGACACACCTACTCATTCCAGGGTTTTTCTTTATTTGTACTATTTTCTACTATTTTCTACATCCTTTGCCTTGATGACAGCTTTGAACACTCTTGGCATTCTCTCCATCAGCTTCATGAGGCAGTCACCTGGAATGCATTTCAATTCAAACTTCTTAGGGATCAAATCCCATGAACGGATCGATTTGACAACATCCGGTGAAATGGCAGAGCACCAAATTCAAATTAAATTATTAGAAATATTTAACTTTCATGCAATCATAAGTGCAATACATCAATTAAAGCTTAACTTCTTGTTAATTCAGCCACTGTGTCAGATTTCAAAAAGGCTTTACTGCGAAAGCAAACCATGCTATTATCTGAGGACAGCACCCCATCATACAAACACACGACAATCATATTTCAACCCGCCAGGCGCGACACAAAACTCAGAAATAACGATATGATTCAGGCCTTACCTTTGAAGATCTTCTTCTGTTGGCACTCCAGTATGTCCCATAAACATCACAAATGGTCCTTTTGTTCGATTAAATTCCGTCTTTATATCTCCAAAATGTCCATTTATTTAGCGAGTTTGATTCAGAAAAACACTGATTCCAACTCGCCCGTCATGACTACACATTATCTAATAAGTTACATGTAAACTTTGTTCAAACATTTCAAACAACTTTCCTTATCCAACTTTAGGTATTTTAAAATGTAAATAATCGATCAAATTTAATACGGGATAAACTGTGTTCAATAGAGGATAAAATTAAAGTGGAGCGAGCTTCAGGTCACATGCCCCAAACAAAACAGTCAACTTGGCTATACACCCAGAAAGGAAAGGGCTACTTCTTCATTGCTCAAAGTAAAAACATCAACCAATTTCTAAAGACTGTTGACATCTAGTGGAAGCTATAGGAACTGCAAGCATATTTCTATTAAAACGGCCTTGCCATAGAAACCTAATAGAAAACAGATTGACCTGGATGGATTGTGCTTGGGGTTTCGCCTGCCAAATCAGTTCTGTTATACTCAGACATTATTCAAACAGTTTTAGAAGCTTTAGAGTGTTTTCTATCCAAATCTATTAATATGCATATCCTAGCTTCTGGGCCTGAGTAGCAGGCAGTTTACTTTGGGCACGCTTTTCATCCGGACGTGAAAATACCACCCCTAGCCCAAAGAAGTTTTAACAGGTGTGTCTTGTTAAAAGTCCATTTGTGGAATTTATTTCCTTCTTAATGCATTTGAGCCAATCAGTTGTGTTGTGACAAGGTAGGGGTGGTATACAGAAGATAGCCCTATTTAGTAAAAGACCAAGTCCATATTATGGCAAGAACAGCTCAAATAAGCAAAGAGAAACAACAGTCCATACTTACTTTAAGACATGAAGACCAGTCAATGCAGAACATTTCAAGAACTTGGACATTTTCTTCAAGTGCAGTCTCAAAACCATCAAGCGCTATGATGAAACTGGCTCTCATGAGGACCACCACAGGAAAGGAAGACCCAGATGTACCTCTGCTGCAGAGGATAAGTTCATTAGAGTTAACTGCATCTCAGATTGCAGCCTAAAGAAATGTTTCACAGAGTTCAAGTAACAGACACATCTCAGCATCAACTGTTTTGAGGAGACTTCATGAATCAGGCCTTCATGGTCAAATTGCTGCAAAGAAACCACTACTAAAGGACACCAATAATAAGAAGAGACTTGCTTGGGCCAAGAAACACGAGCAATGGACATCAGACCTAAAGAATCTAAACTCTAAAATATATTTAGATTTGTTTAACACTTTTTTGGTTTCTACATGATTCCATATGTGTTATTTCATAGTTTTGATGTCTTCACTATTATTCTACAGTGTAGAAAATAGTAAAAAATAAAGAAAAACACTTGAATGAGTAGTTTTATCCAAACTATTCACTGGTACTGTATATGGAAGCATTGTAAAGCATATTTCTATTCTGTGAGCCCATTACATCTGGTCTCTCATCTCAAAACATCCTCATGGGGTTAAATGCTGAAGCGAAAACTTCAATGATCTTGAAGGGAGGTCACTGGGGATATTTTAAGCTGGGGGAGAAAAAGAATAATAGAGAAAGAGCTTGGTGCTTACAGGCACTGAACCCCCTGTGGCGACCATTTTCCGTCCTTTGCGGAATAAAGATTTACCGAATGGTTGAGGGCTCAATTGACCATAGCTGTGATCGCCAAAGTAAGTTAGGCAGACTAAGTAATGAGGTGAGACCCTATGAGCTTTTTTTTCATGGACACTATGCATATGGCTGGATGGTTGGTTTGACCTTTGGTTGGTATGCACACGGCTCTGTGCAAGGTTAACAGTAACATACTTTAGGTCCTATTTCACCCTGATGAAAACATGGAATTGCATTGAGCCATTGAATGGCACAGACCTGGTATTGTCAGGATAACAGTGTAGGTAGAGATATGTTGTAGGCTATAGTACAGTGGCTTATGAAAGAATTCACCCACCTTGGCATTTTTCCTATTTTGTTGCCTTACAACCTGGAATAAAACTGGATTTTTTTGGGGTGGTTGTATCATTTGATTTACACAACATGCCTACCACTTTGAAGTTGCAAAACGTTTTTTTATTGTGAAACAAACAAGACATAAGACAAAAAAACAACTTGAGCGTGCATTACTATTCACCCCCCCTCAATTCAATACTTTGTAGAGCCACCTTTTGCAGCAATTACAGCTGCAAGTCTCTTTGGGTATGTCTCTATAAGCTTGGCACATCTAGCCACTGGGATTTTTGCCCATTCTTCAAGGCAAACTGCTTCAGCTCCTTCAAGTTGGATGGGTTCTGCTGGTGTACAGCAATCTTTAATTAAGTCATACCACAGATTCTCAATTGGATTGAGGTCTGGGCTTTGACTAGACCATTCCAAGACATTTAAATGTATCCCCTTAAACCACTTGCGTGTTGCTTTAGCAGTATGCTTATGGTCATTGTCCTGCTGGAAGGTGAACCTTCTGTCCCAGTCTCAAATCTCTGTAAGACTGAAACAGGTTTCCCTCAATAATTTGCCACCACCATGCTTCACTGTGGGGATTGGGTTCTCAAGGTGATGAGAGGTGTTGGGTTTGTGCCAGACATAGCATTTTCCTTGATTGCCAAAGAGCTTAATTTTAGTCTCATCTGACCAGAGTACCTTCTTCCATATGTTTGGGGAGTCTCACATATGCCTTTTGGCGTACACCAAACATGTTTGCTTAAGCAATGGCTTTTTTCTGGACACTCTTCCATAAAGTCCAGCTCTGTGGAGTGTACTTCTTAAAGTTGTCCTATGGACAGATACTCCAATCTCCGTCGTGGAGCTTTGCAGCTTCTTCAGGGTTATCTTTGGTCTCTTTGTTGCCTCTCTGATTAATGCCCTCCTTGCCTGGTCCGTGAGTTTTGGTGGGCGACGCTATCATGGCAGGTTTGTTGTATTCTTTCAATTTTTTTAGAATGGATTTTATGGTGCTCCGTGGGATGTTCAAAGTTTCAGATATTTTTTGTAACCCAACCTTTATCTGTACGTCTCCACAACTTTGTCCTTGACCTGTTTGGAGAGCTCATTGATCTTCATGGTGGCACTTGCTTGGTGGTGCCGCTTGTTTGGTGGTGCCCCTTGCTTAGTGGTATTTCAGACTCTAGGGCCTTTCAGAACAGGTGTATATACGTATACTGAGATCATGTGACAGATCATGCGAAACTTAGATTGCACACAGGTGGACATTATTTGACTAATTATGTGACATGTGAAGGTACCAGATCTTATTTAGGGGCTTGCAAAAGGGGGTGAATACACATGCACGCACCACGTTTCCGTTGTTTTTTTTTTTTCAGTTATAATATTTTGAAACATCACATTTTTTAAATTTCACTTCACCAATTTGGCCTATTTTGTGTATGTCCATTACATGAAATCCAAATAAATGAAAATTAAATTAAATTAAATTACAGGTTGTAATGCAACAAAATAGAAAAATACTTTTGCAAGGCACTGTAAGTAGCGAGTGAGGTAAGCAGTGATGAGGAGGCACTGGTTTGTAAACTGATGAAAAGAAAGTGTATATATTACAAAACTAGATATATGTCTTCTTTCTGCCTGTCACAACAAATAAACAGAGCTACATTATCGCAGCACACTACAAAAGACACACACAATCCTCACCTATACACACTCCAAGCAGGCTGCAAGGCCAAAGTGGGAAGTGGAAAGTTCTGGGGGAAAATCAGAGCATATCCCTTTCTGATTTGTGCCATAATGAAATACGACAAGTGATTTATGTTGAGCATTAATGATGTTCTGGGAGGCAATTTGTTACAGTGAGGATGCACAGACGTTGGCCCTGTTCATAATTGAATCTCACACACAATAATGAATCGCACACTTTGTCTGCACAGCCTGTTTGTCTTTGTTACTGCCTGATGTTGTTTTTATATGAATAAATCATCTCATAATACCCAGGAAATTTGTAGTCGTGGTGAATATCATATTTCATGTAGAGTACCAGTCAAAAGTTTGGACACAGCTACTCATTCAAGGGTTTTTCTTTATTTTGACTATTTTCTACATTGTAGGAAAATAGCGAAGACATCAAAACTATGAAATAACACATATGGAATCATGTAGTAACCCAAAAAAGTGTTAACTGTCAAAGTTCTTAAAATGTTCCGAATTGACTGACCTTCATGTCTTAAAGTAACGACAGACTGCTTAGTTGTTCTTGTCATAATATGGACTTGCTCCAAATTGGGCTATCTTCTTGTTATGAGAATTATGTTCTCAATGTTCATAAACTGAACCTCAATTCACTACTCAGTCTGCAACCCAGAATTTATAAGATACTGGTTGAAATGAAAAGAGACCGAGGCCCAGCCAACAATAGTCAAATGTTTATTCACGAGGACGTCCTAGTCCGTTGTACATAACCATCCATTTTATACTGGCTCCTTACGCACATACCTTCACACACAAACTGCAGGTATCCTACGCACATACTGTATCACTACCCAGCCGACAAAGATTAGGGACACCATGAGAAGTACTCCCTGTCCTCCCCCAAGATTAGGGAGACCGTGAGAAGTACTCCCTGTCCTCCCACAAGATTAGGGAGACCATGAGGTACTCCCTGTCCTCCCCCAAGATTAGGGAGACCGTGAGAAGTACTCCCTGTCCTCCCCAAGATTAGGAGACCGTGAGAAGTACTCCCTGTCCTCCCCCAAGATTAGGGAGACCGTGAGAAGTACTCCCTGTCCTCCCCCAAGATTAGGGAGACCGTGAGAAGTACTCCCTGTCCTCCCCCAAGATTAGGGAGACCGTGAGAAGTACTCCCTGTCCTCCCCCAAGATTAGGGAGACCGTGAGAAGTACTCCCTGTCCTCCCCCAAGATTAGGGAGACCGTGAGAAGTACTCCCCGCCCCTCAAAAATCTCTGAGGCCTAGCCAGGTCGGCACCAAATTTTGCTCAGACAGTCTGTGTTTAAGATACTATAAAGATATATTGTACAGATATATTGTTTTACCCTAATTCTGACTAAAACTACACACATCATTAATTGTAATTTTACTGACTAAAACTACACACATCATCAGATTATAATTTTATGATTCTAATCAATTTCATACAATTGTAAGGTTTCAGAGTGAATTATTTCATCATTATCTTTCAACATTTATATTATTTTATCACTTCTGTAAACCACCCCTACCTTGTCACAACACAACTGATTGGCTCAAACGCATTAAGGAAAGAAACTCCACAAATGAACTTTTAACAAGGCACACCTGTTAATTGAAATGCATTCCAGGTAACTACCTCATGAAGCTGGTTGAGGGAATGCCAACAGTGTGCAAAGCTGTCATCAAGGCAACGGGTGGCTACTTTGAAGAAACTCAAAAGTAATATATATTTTGATTGGTTTAACACTTTCTTTGGTTACTACATGATTCCATATGTGTTATTTCTTAGTTTGATGTCTTCACTATTATTTTACAATGTAGAATGTAGTAAAAATAAAGAAAAAACTAGTTGGGGTGTCGAAACCTTTGACTGGTACTGTAACATATCTCCCTGAAACAATGATTTATTTATATTTGTACTTAGTGGTCATAATCCTCTGAGAAATATAAGATGTATAAATGATGTGCTTTTAAACACTATCACCCCCATGCACTACAAAGTGTATACTGTATCATGCTCTAGCCCATGCTGGACGTCACAGCATTATATCTAGTGTCATTGTATTGATTACATTGCATCTAATAGAACAGTAGAGTACTTGAAGAGAGAAACACACAGACAGATTCCCAGTAAGATGTTATTACCACTCTGACGCTTCTGTATGCCATGTTTCTATTGGTTCTTGATAAATGACTGCTCTTTCTTCAAACACTACATGAATTAATAACACTGTTTAATTAAGAGTTGATTCATCCAATGGGTGGCTTGGTGACTATTATATTCAGTGGCGTGCCAATCACTTTCCGGCAACATTGTATTTAGATAATGTATTAAATTCCCTTCGGAGACATCAGAAGAGGGTTGATGAAGCACACGCACACGCACGCACCACGCACATGCACATACACACACACACGCACGGACGCACACGCACCTACACACACACACACACACCGTGGATGGTACGGGCTGCTTGGATGGGTAGTTTCAGTTGATGATTGACTACACATGGCAGTAGTTTTAGTCAGGTGCTTGAAGTCTGATGATGGTAGTGGAAGTGGCCCTGATATGCTGTCAGGATCCCATGGATGGACTGTGAATGAATGTCCCATCATGTTTCTGCTGCACGGGCAAGAAATCTCATAAAAAATGACATAGGAATTATTATTGCATATTTAATGTGTGGCTCATATTATTAATCTGTAGGCTGTCTGTCCACCCCCCATCGCCACTCACACTGGAGAGGGTTGCTTCTGTTAGGGAACGGCAGTGCACACAGGACATAGTGTAGAGTGGAAAACCGACATCATCTTCCTTATCAGGAAAAGTCTCCCTCCACACAACTCTACCAACTAATTACATGCAACTCTCGTCTCTACACGTTGATGCTCTTATGACATTTAATGATCTCTCTCTCTCTCTATCTGCCCCCACCCCGTATCTCTCTCTTTATCTCTCTTCCCCCCTTGTTTATTCCCTCTCTTCCACCCTCACCCTCTCCTCCTCTCCATCTACTTTCGGTCGGTGTTGGAGACATACATTTTTATTAAAATAGATGGCAGTGTTGGTTCAGGGGTGTGAGTCTCACTGTCTTGCGATGTGTGCTAGCTGCTTATTCCCAGTGGCTGTTGACTTATGTGTGGCTGTCTAGTAATTAGACTAAGTAATAGCCTGCTGTGATGAGGACTGTGGCCCACATCACAAGTCACAGGCAGGCAAGGGTGGGAAGAATGGACAGCATGCAAGGAGGGGAAGGGTGGAGGGGCACCCAGACCAGTAAAGGAGCTGGGGATGGAGTGGTCTGAGTGGAGAGGGTGGTCAGTGAGGAAGTAGGCAATGGAGCAGAGTGGACCAGGGGAGAGGATACAGCTGTGCATAGAAGAACACGTGCGAAACATCCACACACACACATATGCATGTACTTTGTCTAATTAATTAGCTAATTCGCCTACATGAAGTCTCCAGTTGCTAATGCTTTATAAGATATTTTATATTTAAGATTATTCTTAATTCCTTTCTTTACATTTTGGGGATTTGTGTTTATTGTTTTGTATTGCTAGGTATTACTGCACTGTTGGAGCCAGAAACAGAAGTATTTCGCTGCACCTGTGATAACATCTGAAAAATATGTGTGCTGTGAGGGCTGATGTACGTAGGTAGTTCTGTTCAGGACTATATCTGAGTCAGTTCCAGGTCTCTAATTGCATACTGGAGGTTTTAGGTCACGATAATTAACCCTGTTCTACATTTCTCCCAGAAGGTGCTGTGACTTCTACCTTTATTAGTTCTCCCTCTGAAGCATAAAGGGGCAAACTCTTCTAACCTCTGGAGATTTGGATGTTTGATTCGTACAAATTGATGTTTGGTTTGCTGTCTGGTTTCCTGCCCCTCACCTCGCTTTGTGCCTTCTTTGATCATTTTTATCAAAGCAACACGCTGTAGAGAGAAATGAGTCAAACCATTTTACCATTGCCAGTGGGATGGATTCTCTGAATGGAAGCGCTGTGAAGAGACACAGTGAGAGGCTGATGACTCCATCCACTCTAATGAATACAGCCATCTGGTTTGGTTTCAACTCTCTGTCACAGGAGGGAAAGACAGTAATTGTGCCTGGGTCATACTTTCACCCACATCTCACCCTAGAGCCAAAAGGCATTTCTAACACAATGTACTGGAAGTAGCATGCAAATTGTATAAAGTTCATCAAGTGAGGAATGTGTCAGGCAGTTTTTTGATAAATTATTTCTGACAAATATGACATCTCATCTTCAGAAATTTTGACAGTGTACCAAATAATTTTCACAGGGGCGAAATCATCTTGCCGGAAGAGATATTATGTGAATTACAGTTATGTTATTTCCCCCTTGGGGGTGAGGGCAGAAACTGACAGGAGAAGGAGGACACATTTTGTTCTCTGGGGCTCATAGAGATGATGTCATTGTCTAGTGTAGGACTCCTCCCACTACCACCGTAGAACTGTGGTGTCTGACAAGCACACAACAAATATTTAATCAAACAAAAGGCATTTCATGCCATGCTAAAATGATCCCTGCAAGGAGACTTGCACAAAGGAGGGAACTTCAGTAACTTGTTGGCATAGCAAGTTAACATGTGTCACGACTCCTACCGAAGGTGGCTCCCCTTCCTGTTCGGGTGGCGCTCGGCCCGCCTGCTGGTTGTGCGGGATTGTTCGGTGTACATGTGTACACGACTGTTTGTCACGGTTTTCCCATGTGTTTGGGTTGTTTGCTGGACTGTTTAAGTCCCCCATGTTTGGGGCATTTGTTTTGGTTGGCGTATGTTCACCATTGTTGTGCATTAAAAGTTAGCACTACCCTGCACTCTCTGCTTCCTGCGCCTGACTTCTCACCCACAACACCCCGGGCATTACAATATGGCGCCTGGCTACTAAACTATACAGCGTTAGATCTGATGTGACCTTGTCTTTGCTCTCCTACGGTATGAATGAAGGTAAGGCTTAAGCAAAACCTGCCTGCATTCAATTTAAACATTCATTTTATATGAAATGTAAACTTAACATGGTCCTCTCACACCAGAACTGTTGTGAAGAAGGCATGTCAACGCATCTTCTCCCTCATTTTTTGGCTTGGCCCCTCAGATCCTTAGTAACTTTAACTGCTGCATTGCGAGCATTCTGACTGGTTGTATCACCGTCTGGTATGGCATCTGAACCGTCCATGACCGGAAGGGCCTACAAAGAGTTATGTGGACGGCCCAACCCATCACTGGGGGCGAGCTCCAAGCCATCCTGGACGTACACGCCAGACTGTCTAAGAAAAGCACGAAAAATTACCAAAGACTCCAACCACCCGAGACATGGACTGTCCGACAGTCGGTACCGGTGCATTAAGACTCAGACAAAGACTCCTAAACAGCTTATATCCTCTGGCCATAAGTCGTTGACACAGATGTATTACTCCAGTACGCTGCTGTTCATTGATTATTGATTGCCATTACAATTAGTATTTATCTATTTATCCTGCTACTAGTCTCTATTACGGCTGTTTACATGTACACTGTAAAAATGAAGTGCTTTGTAATACTGAATGAAGTGACAACTGAGCTGCTACCACCTTAAAGGAGATGAAACATTAACTTTGATGGAGTATTGAAACACATGGTTCTGAGGGTATTGGGACAGATTTAAGGTGCACTGAAACATTCACTTTGATGGAGTATTGAAACACATGGTTCTGAGGGTATTGGGACAGATTTAAGGTGCACTGAAACATTCACTTTGATGGAGTATTGAAACACATGGTTCTGAGGGTATTGGGACAGATTTAAGGTGCACTGAAACATTGACTTTGATGGAGTATTGAAATACATGGTTCTGAGGGTATTGGGACAGATTTAAGGTGCACTGAAACATTCATCCTGAGGGGTTCTGAAACATGACATAGTGTGTTGTAACCCACACAACCAAGAGTTGCGCAACACCTTGCCAGAGACTGGGAGCCCTAACCCATGAAAAGCTTGAAAACACTATAATGGTGTTTTGAGTCCTGTGTAGTGCAGAATTACATCCCTTCTCTTCTGGTGTTGTTTCCTCTCTCCTAAAGCTCCTAACCACTATAATGGTGATTCGAATCCTGCCTAGTGCAGAATTTTATCCCTTCTTCTGTAGTTTCCAAATACTGTAAATGGAATTCCCTCCTCTTATTGTATATTCCCTGCTCTTATATTTTGTGTTTGTAAACTCCTTATCTGTAATTCCAAAATATAAAATGTAAAGTCAAACAGACTTTACTGTCGATATGCTGATAACCGGACACGTATCGTGCCGACAGAAAAAAGCATCTTTCTGGTTAACGATCATAACAACATACAGGAACCATTCAAGTCCTTCTGTTCACCTGACTTAGAATTCCTCACAATCAAATGTCCACCGCATTATATACCAAGAGAATTCTCTTTGATTATAATCACAGCCACATATATTCCCCACCAAAGCAGACATATCTATGGCCCTGAATGAACTTTATTTTTTAAATATTTTTTTAACCAAGTTAGTTAAGAACAAATTCTTATTTTCAATGACAGCCTAGTAGGTTAACTGCCTGTTCATGGGCAGAACAAAAGATTTGTACCTTGTCAGCCCGGGGGTTTGAACTTGCAACCTTCCGGTTACTAGTCCAACGCTCTAACCACTAGGCTACCCTGTCACCTCATTTTACTCCATGCAAACTGGGAACCACATATCCTGAGGCTGCATTCATTGTAGCTGGGGATTTTACCAAGGCTAATCTGAAAACAAGACTCTCTAAATTCTATCAGCATATCGACAGCTTCTATCTCAAGGCCATCAGACTGTTAAAGAGCCACCACTAACATTGAGTGGCTGCTGCCAACATACTGACTCAACTCCAGCCACTTTAATAATGGAAAAATGTATGTAAAAAAAATGTTTCACTAGCCACTTTAAACATTGCCACTTAATATAATATTTACATACCCTACATACCCGTTTACAAACCCTGGATCACTGTTATTCTAACTTCCGTGACGCATATAAGGCCCTCCCCCGCCCTCCTTTTGGAAAAGCTGACCACGACTCCATTTTGTTGCTGCCTGCCTATAGACAGAGACTAAAACAGGAAGCTCCTGCGCTCAGGTCTGTTCAATGCTGGTCCAACCAATCGGACTCCACGCTTCAAGATTGGGATATGTTCCGCATTGCGTCAAACAACAACATTGACGAATACGCTGATTCGGTGAGCGAGTTTATTAGCAAGTGCATCGGCGATGTCGTACCCACAGCAACTATTAAAACATTCCCAAACCAGAAACCATGGATTGATGGCAGCATTCGCGCAAAACTGCTTTAAACCAGGGTAAGGTGACCGGAAACATGACCGAATACAAACAGTGTAGCTATTCCCTCCGCAAGTCAATCAAACAAGGTAAGCGTCAGTATAGAGACAAAGTAGACTCGTAATTCAACGGCTCAGACACAAGAGGTATATGGCAGGGTCTACAGTCAACCACGGATTACAAAATTAAAACCAGCCCTGTCGCGGACCAGGATGTCTTGCTCCCAGACAGACTAAACAACTTCTTTGCACGCTTTGAGGACAATACAGTGGCACTGACATGGCCCGCTACTAAAACCTGTGGATTCTCCTTCACTGCAGCCAACGTGAGTAAAACATTTAAACGTGTTAACACTCGCAGGGCTGCAGGCCCAGACTGCATTCCCAGCCGCGTCCTCAGAGCATGAGCAGACCAGCTGGCTGGTGTGTTTACGGACATATTCAATCAATCCTTATCGCAGTCTGCTGTTCCCACATGCTTCAAGGGGGCCATGATTGTTCCTGTTCCCAAGAAAGCTAAGGTAACAGCTAAACAACTACCGCCCTGTTGCACTCACTTCCGTCATCATGAAGTGCTTTGAGAGACTTAACAAGGTTCAGATCACCTCCACCCTACCTGACACCTTAGACCCACTCCTATTTGCTTACCGCCCCAATAGTCCACAGACGACGCAATCGCAACCACACTGCACACTGCCCTAACCCATCTGGACAAGAGTCCAGAATGCCTATGTGAGAATGCTGTTCATCGACTACAGCTCAGCATTTAACACCATAGTACCCTCCGACCCCGCCCTGTGCAACTGGGTACTGGACGTCCTGATGGGCCGCCCCCAGGCGGTGAGGATCGGTAACAACATCTTCACCCCGCTGATCCTCAACATTGAGGCTCCACAAGGATGCATTCTGAGCCCTGTTCACCCACGACTGCGTGGCCATGCACTCCTCCAACTCAATCGTCAGGTTTGCAGACAACACTACAGTGGTAGGCTTGATTACCAACAATGACGAGACGGCCTACAGGGAGGAGGTGAGGGCCCTCGGAGTGTGGTGTCAGGAAAATAACCTCACACTCAACATCAACAAAACAGAGGAGATGATCGTGGACTTCAGGAAACAGCAGAGGGAGCACCCCCCTATCCACAATGATGGGACAGTAGTGGAGAGGTTAGAAAGTTAAGTTCCTCGGTGTACACATCACGGACAAACTGAATTGGTCCACCCACACAGACAGCGTGGTAAAGAAGGCACAGCAGCGCCTCTTCAACCTCAGGAGGCTAAAGAAATTTGGCTTGTCACCAAAAGCACTCACAAAATTTTACAGATGCACAATTGAGAGCATCCTGTTGGGCTGTATCACCGCCTGGTACGGCAACTGCTCCGCCCACAACCTTAAGGCTCTCCAGAGGGTAGTGAGGTCTGCACAACGCATCACCGGGGGCAAACTACCTGCCCTCCAGGACACCTACACCACCCGATGTCACAGGAAGACCATAAAGATCATAAAGATCATGTTCACCCCATTATCATCCAGAAGGCGAGGTCAGTACAAGAGGATCAAAGCAGAGACCGAGAGACTGAAAAACAGCTTCTATCTCAAGGCCATCAGACTGTTGAAGAGCCACCACTAACATTGAGTGGCTGCTGCCAACATACTGACTCAACTCCAGCCACTTTAATAATGGAAAAATGTATGTAAAAAAATGTATCACTAGCCACTTTAAACAAGGCCACTTTTACATGTTTACATACCCTACAATACTCATCTCATATGTATATACTGTACTCGATACCATCTACTGCATATTGCCTATGCTGTGCTGTACCATCACTCTTTCATATATTTTTACGTACAAATTCTTCATCCCTTTACACTTGTGTGTATAAGGTAGTTGTTGTGAAATTGTTAGGTTAGATTATTCGTTGTATATTACTGCAATGTCGGAACTAGAAGCACAAGCATTTCGCTACACTTGCATTAACATCCGCTAACCATGTGTATATGACAAATAAAATTTGATTTGAAAAATGTTTTGGGGTGTAAAAATACCACCAGTCAATCCACCAGTCATTCGTTATGCTAATGTCCTGCCTTGAGTCTTTATATTATGATGATGGTACAGATGAAGTCGAAAGTTTACATACACTTAGGTTGGAGTCATTAAAACTTCTTTTTCAACCACTCCACAAATTTCTTGTTAACAAACTATAGTTTTGCCAAGTCGGTTAGGGCATCTAGTTTGTGCATAACACATGTAATTTTTCCAACAATTGTTTACTGACAGATTATTTCACTTATTATTCACTGTATCACAATTCCAGTGGGTCAGAAGTTGACATTTACATTTGACTGTGACTTTAAACAGCTTGGAAAATTCCAGAAAAATATGTCATGGCTTTAGAAGCTTCTGATAGGCTAATTGACATAATTTGAGTCAATTAAAGGTGTACCTGTGGATGTATTTCAAGGGCTACCTTCAAACTCAGTGCCTCTTTGCCTAACATCATGGGAAAATCAAAAGAAATCAGCCAAGTCCTCAGAAGAACAAATTGTAGACCTCCATCCTTGGGAGCAATTTCCAAACGCCTGAAGGTACCACATTCATCTGTACAAACAATAGTATGCAAGTATAAACTCCATGGGACCACACAGCCATCATACCGCTCAGGAAGGAGAGATGAACGTACTTTGGTGTGAAAAGTACAAATCAATCCCAGAACAACAGCAAAGGACCTTGTGAAGATGCTGGAGGATACAGGTACAAAAGTATCTATATCCACAGTAAAACGAGTCCTATATTGACATAATCTGAAAGGGGACAAAGATCGTACTTTTTGGAGAAATGTCCTCTGGTCTGATTAAACAAAAATATAACTGTTTGGCCATAATGACCATTGTTATGTTTGGAGGAAAAAGGGGAAGGCTTGCAAGCCGAAGAACACTATCCCAACCATGAAGCACGGGGGTGGCAGCATCATGTTGTGGCGGTGCTTTCTGCAGAATGGACTGGTGCACTTCACAAAATAGATGTCTTCATGAGGAAGGAACATTTTGTGGATATATTGAAGCAACATGTCAAGACATCAGTCAGGACATTAAAGCTTGGTCACAAATCGGTCTTCCAAATGGACAATGACCCCAAGCGTACTTCCAAAATTGTGGCAAAATGGCTTAAGGACAACAAAGTCAAGGTCTTGGAGTTGCCATCACAAAGCCCTGACCTCAATCCTATAGAAAAGTTGTGGGTAGAACTGAAAAAGCGTGTGTGTGCAAGGAGGCTTACAAACCTGACTCAGTTACACCAGCTCTGTCAGGAGGAATGGGCCAAAATTCACCCAGCTTATTGTGGGAAGCTTGTGGAAGGCTACCAGAAACGTTTGACCCAAGTTAAACAATTTAAAGGCAATGCTAACTAATACTAATTGAGTGTATGTAAACTTCCGACCCACTCGGAATGTGATGAAAAAAATTAAAGCTTAAATAAATAATTCTCTCTACTATTATTCTGACATTCCAGAATAATAGTTATTGTTAAAATAAAGTGGTGATCCTAACTGACCTAAGACAGGGAATTTTTAAATGGAATAAATGTCAGGAATTGTGAAAAACTGGGTTTAAATGTATTTGGCTAAGGTGTAGTAAACTTCCGACTTCAACTGTACATGGCATGGAAGTTTGTTCAAATTAATTCAATCACGGTATAGTTGAGTTCGATGATATGATTCACAGTTGACAGTTCAGTAGGGCATTACTATGTGATCCTGGTCTTGATTAGCTGTGGTTAGGATTGGCCAGCTGGTGGGTAACATTTTATGTATGCTTGTTTTTCTGCAGGGGGACAGAGAAATAGCAAATAATAACAAGCAATAATGATAGTACATGAATGTATAATTAGGTTTTTAAATCCTATAATGTTAATACATTGCAATGTGAATACAATTATTAAACATAGAAATACACGTTTGGACTATTAAACTATACAAATACAGCGACAAGATAACAATATGAATGTCAAAAGTGGACTGAAATAACATGTGGTGTGGCAGGCCAAAGCTAAAGCAGACTGAAATAACATGTGGTGTGGCAGGCCTAAGCTAAAGCAGACTGAAATAACATGTGGTGTGGCAGGCCAAAGCTAAAGCAGACTGAAATAACATGTGGTGTGGCAGGCCAAAGCTAAAGCAGACTGAAATAACATGTGGTGTGGCAGGCCAAAGCTAAAGCAGACTGAAATAACATGTGGTGTGGCAGGCCTAAGCTAAAGCAGACTGAAATAACATGTGGTGTGGCAGGCCTAAGCTAAAGCAGACTGAAATAACATGTGGTGTGGCAGGCCAAAGCTAAAGCAGACTGAAATAACATGTGGTGTGGCAGGCCTAAGCTAAAGCAGACTGAAATAACATGTGGTGTGGCAGGCCAAAGCTAAAGCAGACTGAAATAACATGTGGTGTGGCAGGCCAAAGCTAAAGCAGACTGAAATAACATGTGGTGTGGCAGGCCTAAGCTAAAGCAGACTGAAATAACATGTGGTGTGGCAGGCCTAAGCTAAAGCAGACTGAAATAACATGTAAGGCCAAAGCTAAAGCAGACTGAAATAACATGTGGTGTGGCAGGCCTAAGCTAAAGCAGACTGAAATAACATGTGGTGTGGCAGGCCTAAGCTAAAGCAGACTGAAATAACATGTGGTGTGGCAGGCCAAAGCTAAAGCAGACTGAAATAACATGTGGTGTGGCAGGCCAAAGCTAAAGCAGACTGAAATAACATGTGGTGTGGCAGGCCTAAGCTAAAGCAGACTGAAATAACATGTGGTGTGGCAGGCCAAAGCTAAAGCAGGCTGGAATGGCAGGGGCTATAAAATTTAGCATATAGCATTTGTGGTATACATCAAACAATAGATAAAACTCCTAAAGCTAGTAGGTAACCACAACATGTGCAAACAATGACGTGTCAATTTACAACTACATGTGGCATCAGGAAAATTGATCAGTGAATCAAAATGTACTGGCACTGACCTGTATATACTTGCATTCTCGTGTTTCTTTAACTCTCATTGTTGTTGTTGTGTGGTTTTTATTCTAAAACTTTTGATTCTATTTTATATTATCATCAATATTAGTATTATTATTATCACTGCATTGTTGGAAAGACGTGTCAAGGTAAGAATTTCCCTGTGCTGCTGTACACCTGTTGTATCCTGTGCAAATGGCAAATAAACATTGAAACTTGAAATCTGTTTGCCTTATCCTCAAGGTTTTACTATAGGAATTGCTGAAGAAGGAGAGAAACCCTGCTCTTTTTGTGCAGGAATAAATGGCTGACTTTTTGCAATCCCACTCCTCCAGACACAGTGGTGTGCGAGCAACGAGCGTGTATGTGTGTGTGTGAACAGAGGAGCCCATGCTAGGTGCTAGCCAAAGGATTTACAGCTCAGAGAAAAAGACAGGGGGCTTCAAAAGCGAGCAGCGAGCGGAGCCACTGTCAGAATGTAATTCCATTTCATGAATAAGCGCTTGACTGCTTACAGTGACAGCCTAGTCCTCATCATGTAACCACAGGCATCATCTCGCCCCTAGCTCCCAGCACTGACAGAATGTCATTTTCCTTTCCCCGTTCCAAAACAGAAACCAGGAGGCAACCAGGTTTATGTGTAACAACCGAAATGTGTCCCTCCCTTCAAAAAAATGTAAATGGGAGAGAATGAGAGAACTGAACTAAACCTCCTTTTTTTTGGCATTTGAAGGCATTTTGTGTCTGAGATGGTTGCAGTCATTGCTAGCTGCTAGTGCGAAAAACAGGTAGACCAGATATGAGGGTAAATGAACACCATGTTACAGATCATTCAACAGCTCTATTGCAAATGTACTTATTGCAAGTGCAATAGAAGTATAAGTATTGCAAGTGTACTTCAGAGAAAGAGATCAGCGAGTTTGAATGTGTGATTACTGCATTACTTAATTGGCAATAACACAAGAACATAGTTCAATGATCTTCAACCAAACTCCATCATTGTAGCCTAGTTAAATAAAGTTAAAAAACAAAAAACAAAATTGTGCTTCTAATGTGTTTACCTGTTAAATTTCCCCCAAATGAACCAACACATATTGAGCTTGTGTGAACTGCAGTCTTAACACTGTAGTGTGGGGACACTTCTTACCTAGCTGCCTCTCATGTCCCTCCTCCTCCCTGCCTGTCCTGCATTGTCTTAGCATATTAAACATGTTATTTTCCCTAGCTCCTGCTGGAAAAGTGGATCCACAGACATGGATGATGAGAACAGACGTGTTAATGTTCAGAGCGGAGGCGCAGGCTGGGCAGGACGTGGGGGTAATAGGGTGTGTGCCGGGGCCTTAACTGGCAGCGACAGCTAGCTCTTTGAAAGAAGCGGTAAGATCCAGATCCATTATGCATGAGAAACCTGTGTTTCACTAGTAATGCTGCTACACACTACACACCCCTGCACCTCTCACTCCACAACTCCATCGGACACATTACACACTCCTGTGTATTAATACTGTGTATTAATTAAGTGATAATGACCGTGAAGCTGGTGATTGGAGGATATCTTGGTACGGGTGTTGTTAGGATATATCCTCCAAACACCAGCTTCGAGGGCATTATCACTTTTACACAACGGTTTACCAACATATTCAAATAATGATATTTTCATTACAAATTTTATTTTGATTAATTTATTCATATTATTTCATCCTTCCACAAGATACAGACCCGAAACCAATCTAGGGTTGCTACCCAAGCCAACTGGTCGTTCGGTTCCCAGTCGTTCAGTCTTTTTGTTCTGTATCTATGGACGCAACCCAGTCGTTCTTCTAAATGCTCCATTGCCATACTGACTGGCAAGGTTCTTGTCCCTTGCTTGCTGGCTAGCCAACTATGCATAACTTACAGTCATGTCAAACAGTGCAGACAGAATAACAACAGTAGCTACGTTTGTTTAAGCTGTTCTAGTGACATTTATTTGGATACATCCATAACAATGAGCTAATGAGGCACGATACCAGTTTTCGTCTGGTATAGAAAATGTGCTCTCTCATTAGGACACTGTTGTTCAGGGCAGCTAGCCAACAACACAGCTAACACAATCACTTCAAACTGAAGCTGCTAAGACTGCAAACTAGCTGCACTTCGTTTAGTTTGACCTATTTCAATTTCTTTGAATATATCAATAAAAGTTATGCCATTTGATTCATTATTTCGACTGGCTGCCTCTCTCTCTAGACACGACTCCTAACCCGTTCATTACTATCGGACAGTTAGAGATTGAATTTGAATATTGAAACAATGTTGCAAATGTCGGAGAGACAGCAAGATCTGTTGAAACCTAATGTTAGTCTAATAGAAATGTGAGATAATGCAGTGAGGGAAAAAAGTATTTGATCCCCTGCTGATTTTGTACGTTTGCCTACTGACAAAGAAATGATCAGTCTATAATTTAAATGATAGGTTTATTTGAACAGTGAGAGACAGAATAACAACAACAAAAATCCAGAAAAACGCATGTCAAAAATGTTATAAATTGATTTGCATTTTAATGAGGGAAATACGTTTTTGACCCCCTCTCAATCAGAAAGATTTCTGGCTCCCAGGTGTCTTTTATACAGGTAACGAGCTGAGATTAGGAGCACACTCTTAAAGGGAGTGCTCCTAATCTCAGTTTGTTACCTGTATAAAAGACGTCTGTCCACAGAAGCAAGCAATCAATCTTCCAAGCTCTCCACCATGGCCAAGACCAAAGAGCTCTCCAAGGATGTCAGGGACAAGATTATAGACCTACACAAGGCTGGAATGGGCTACAAGACCATCGCTAAGCAGCTTGGTGAGAAGGTGACAACAGTTGGTGCGATTATTCGCAAATGGAAGAAACACAAAAGAACTGTCAATCTCCCTCGGCCTGGGGCTCCATGCAAGATCTCACCTTGTGGAGTTGCAATGATCATGAGAACGGTGAGGAATCAGGCCAGAACTACACGGGAGGATCTTGTCAATGATCCCAAGGCAGCTCGGACCATAGTCACCAAGAAAACAATTGGTAACACTACTCCGTGAAGGACTGAAATCCTGCAGCGCCCGCAAGGTCCCCCTGCTCAAGAAAGCACATTTACATGCCCGTCTGAAGTTTACCAATGAACATCTGAATGATTCAGAGGACAACTGGATGAAAGTGTTGTGGTCACATGAGACCAAAATGGAGCTCTTTGGCATTAACTCAACTCGCCGTGTTTGGAGGAGGAGGAATGCTGCCCATGACCCCAAGAACACCATCCCCGCCATCAAACATGGAGGTGGAAACATTATGCTTTGGGGGTGTTTTTGTGCTAAGGGGACAGGACAACTTCACCTCATCAAAGGGACGATGGACGGGGCCATGTACCGTCAAATATAGGGTGAGATCCTCCTTCCCTCAGCCAGGACATTGAAAATGGGTCGTGGATGGGTATTCCAGCATGACAATGACCCAAAACACATGGCCAAGGCAACAAAGGAGTGGCTCAAGAAGAAGCACATTAAGGTCCTGGAGTGGCCTAGCCAGTCTCCAGACTTTAATCCCATAGAAAATCTGTGGAGGGAGCTGAAGGTTCGAGTTGCCAAATGTCAGCCTCAAACTTGTTAAGGATAGGGGGCGGTATTTCCCCTTTGGATGAATTGCGTGCCCATAGTGAACTGCATAAAAATCAATCTGTCCTAAATTGCTAATATATGCATATTATTATTATTATTGGATAGAAAACACTCTGAAGCTTCTAAAACTGTTTGAATTATGTCTGTGAGTATAACAGAACTCACAGGGCAGGTAATCTTCCAAACTAGTTTTGGAATCCTGAGAGTTGGGTCAACTTTGACGTCATCGCCCCCTCCCGTCCCAACCAGTTATGGATCTGGAAACACTTCCTATGTCTTCCACTAGATGTCCTCATTCAGTAGAACGTTGAATGGTGCATATGCTGTGGACTTTGACCCTATGGGGTGAGTAGTTCTAAGTGTCGCAAAGATTTTCATGCGCGTGATACGCACGCTTGGGAAAGAGAGCATCCTTTGTTCCAGTCAGCCCCAGATGAACTAAGATTGTCCGTTTGGAATGCCATTTGTTTTGTACGTTTATAACATCCTGAAGCTTGATTCTGCACTTAGTTTGACCAGTTTCGTCGACCTGTAATATGTAATTAGGAAGTTTTGATGCTCAATTATTCTGGACCAGAAGTCATTTTTTGGGCATTTGAGCTGAAAGTGGTAGCATATGCTACTACATGGACACTAGAATTGAACATTATGAAACCAAACGATGTATTGTGTAAGTATGACTCCTTCCACTAAATTCTGATCGAAGACCATCAAAGGGAATATTTATGTTATAATTTTGTATTTCTGTTGACTCCAACATAGCGGAGAAATATTGTTACGTCTGAGCGCCGTCTCAGATTATTATTATAGTAAACTAATTCCGTAACGTTAAAAAAAAGTGACACAGCGGTTGCATTAAGAACCAGTGTATATTTCTAACTATATGTAGAACATGTATCTTTAGTCAAAGTTTATGATGATTATTTCTGTTATCTGGCGTAGCTTTCTATAATTTCTCCGCCAATTTGGAGAATTTTCTGAACATGGCGTCAATGTAAACCGAGATTTATGGATATAAAATGCATATTATCGAACAAAACATAAATGTACTGTGTAACATGTCATATTACTGTCATCTGATGAAGATTTTCAAAAGGTTAGTGAATGTTTTTCTTTTAATCCTGCTTTTGTCATTTTATCTTTTGTTGGACAAAATGGCTATGTTTTTTCTTTGTTTTGGTGGTGGTCTAACATAAATACATGCTGTGTTTTCGCCGTAAAACATTTAAAAAATCTGACACGCTGGGTAGATGAACAAGGTGTTTATCTTTCATTTGAGGTATTGGACTTGTTAATGTGTGGAGGTTAAATATTTCTAAGAATAGTTTTGCATTCCCTGCGCCACCGTTTGAGTTGAACGGTGGGGGGGGGTGTAGTTCCCGCTTGGGAACCTATAGGCACAACAGGTTTAATGATTGGAGAAGATCTGCAAAGAGGAGTGGGACAAAATCCCTCCTGAGATGTGTGCAAACCTGGTGGCCAACTACAAGAAACGTCTGACCTCTGTGATTGCCAACAAGGGTTTTGCAAATAATGCCTAGAGTGTGTGCGTTGTAGGGGAATGGTGGCGATACAGCACAAAATCCCAGCGGATGGTGGCTGTATTACATCCAGTCAGAGGTTCTTTTCAGTCTGTCTGGATGGCGATGTATTGGACGTGTTGCTAATTCTTATGAAGGACTTCCCGACAGAAGAGTTTACACGACCAGGCAGCAGCCGGTATGCCAGTTAAATAATTGCTTACATTTTACTTGATTGTACATTGTTTAAAGCTAACATCAGTAGTGGGTAGGTGCTCAATATATATAATTAGTACCTATAATGATGTTTATCAGAAGCGCTGTTTGGTGCAATGGTAAAGCATTCACCTTTTGATTAATTAAACAAGCAGAGTTGGAATCACAGACAGCATCATGATTTATGAAATCTCATTCTAACCAACAATGGGGCGTGTTCATTATAAACTCAGCAAAAAAAGAAATGTCCTCTCACTGTCTCACTGTTATTTTCAACAAACTTTCAGGCTAGGGTCCTTTTTTCCTCAATTTCCACCTCACTGACATGCACAAAGTAAACTGCCTGTTAATCAGGCCCTGAAGCCAGGATATGCATATAATTGGTACCATTGGATAGCAAACACTTTGAAGTTTGCCACTGCGAGAATGATCAGCTGTCCATCCTGTCTCCCTGTAGTGCTGTCTTAGGCGTCTCACAGTGCAGACATTGCTCTTTATTACCCTGGCCACATCTGCAGTCTTCATGCCTCCTTGCAGCATGCCTAAGGCATGTGCACGCAGATAAGCAGGGACCCTGGGCATCTTTCTTTTGGTGTTTTTCAGTCAGTAGAAAGGCCTCTTTTGTGTCCTAAGTTTTCATAACTATGACCTTAATTGCCTAACGTCTGTAAGCTGTTAGTGTCTTGTCGACCGTTCCACAGGTCCATGTTCATTAATTGTTTATGGTTCATTGAACAAGCATGGGAAACAGTGTTTAAACCATTTACAATGACGATCTGTGAAGTTATTTGGATTTTTACAAATTATCTTTGAAAGACAGGGTCCTGAAAAAGGGATGTTTCTTTTTTTGTTGCGTTTAAATAAATTATTATTTCGTTTTGGTATCAGACTTACTTTTTAATGATTCCGTTTGCAGAGCACACAGGCTGGCAGCTTATCGCCAGTTCACCCTATGGGCACAAGGGAGAATTCGATGAGGTGTACGGCGTGTCATCCTGCGCGTGCTGTCTCTTCCACAAGGGACGCAAACCCAGAATCAAGTGGCATCGACATAGGGTTTGAGTTCGAATAAAACCAGTTCATTTAGTAAATCTAGCCTGCTGTAATTTTTTCCAAGACATAGGCCTAATGCTACACCTTATGTAAAAATAGTATTAGTTAGCTTGTCCACTATAACAACAGGTTCAAGCGTAACCAAATAAACTTGCTTTGAAGATAAAACTACTTTCAGTGCCACCCCGTGCCTAACCCCGTGTCCCTGTTGCTAGAATAGTGATGTCAACTAGCTTTGGCTGCCATTTATTGGAACGGAATTGTAACTACACTGGGCAGCTAGTCAGAGTCAAATGATTCTTTAATAATATATGCCATTTAGCAGACACCTTTATCTAAAGCGACCTGGCTACATGGTAGAGGAAATAGATCATAGTGACAGGATTACAAAAATACATGTTCAATTACAGGGTTATTAAGGTGTTTTTACAAGTTCCAATGAATCAGGAAGAGGATTCACATGAAAGGCTTGTCAGCAACGAGTAACGCTGCTACACACTACACACCACTACACACTACACATCTCGCTCTACAGCTCCATCTGACATCTGTGCTGTGCTGTGCTGTGTGTGTGTGTGTGTGTTAAAGATAGGACAAGCCTCAAATGCCAAAGGTCACACTCCCTTACGATGTGTAGAAACAGACACAACTTAAAGAGCTCTGCAGATCAACAGGCAGCCTTGGATGTCTAAGAGGGTCTGTATGCACACACACACACACACACACACACACCATCTGAAATCTTCAAGTCGTATATGAGGTCGGTAGCAGTCTGGTGGTGCCTGGTGGTCAGTATCACTCCCTCGCACTGAGGCCGTTTTAGTCACAGTGATGTCCAGACCTAATGCTTTATTGTGGCCCTGTCAGACACTTCCAGTTAGCCATGTGGCTTCACTAGCTCAACGCAGATGACATGACAAACAAGAATTTCCAAAGAGCAAACCGCTATCTCTGACCTTTAACACCAATATAAACCCACATGAAAACACTTTTAGAATTCTGTAGTAAACTGTAGAATACTATACTAACCACTGCAGTATCCCTCGATCATGTCTTACTACCTATAGAATGTTGTAGTAAACTGTAGAATACTATACTAACCACTGCAGTATCCCTCGATCATGTCTTACTACCTATAGAATGTTGTAGTATACTGTAGAATACTACAGTAAACACTACAGTATTATCTGCAAAATAACACTAGTAAATACTTCAGTAATGTCCGCAAAAACACTTTAAAAAATCTATAGTAAATACTACAGTATTTAACTTGCATATACCCTGCCCATATCCCTCCCCTACATCACAAATTGTGACACCCATAAGTGAGAAACCTACAAAACTACTCGAATAGACCATATATTATATTCTCTACAGGTTATAAAAAAGAACAGAAGTTCTGAACTATCCATTCAGACCCCAATCCTACCTACCTACATGTTATGGAAAATGTGCTCTTTTATACTGAACAAACATTTAAACGCAACATGCAATTATTTCAAAGATTTTGATGATTTACAGTTCATATAAGGAATTCAGTCAACTGAAATAAATACATCAGGCCCTAATCTATGTATTTCACATGATTGGGCAGGGGTGCAGCCATGGGTGGGCCTGGAAGGGCATAGACCCACCCACTTGGGAGCCAGGCCCAGCCAATCAGAATCCGTTTTACCCCACAAAAGGTCTTTATTATCTTGACGAAGGATA
Organism: Oncorhynchus tshawytscha; assembly: GCF_018296145.1. Classification (NCBI taxonomy): domain Eukaryota; kingdom Metazoa; phylum Chordata; class Actinopteri; order Salmoniformes; family Salmonidae; genus Oncorhynchus; species Oncorhynchus tshawytscha. The sequence goes on from NC_056451.1 coordinate 18,827,542, forward strand.
AAATGCTCACTAACAGGGATGTAAACAAATTTGTACACAAAATGTGAGAGTAATGAGCTTTTTGTGCTTATGGAAGATAATTTCTGGGATCAGCTCATGAAACATGGGAACAGCACTGTATATTTTCATATTTTAGTTCAGTGTCGTGTCGTGTCTTTGGCTATGCCGGATTAAGTGAAATGACATGCTGTTCTATAAAATAATTTATCCGTAATTAATATTACCTGATTGAGCTAACCATGTAAATGTAATTAACTAGAGAGTCGGGGCACCACGAAATAATATTTATAGAGCTGTTATCTTCCGAATAAACTCTTAAAGACCTGGTAATATTTTACATCAATAGCAGTCAATATTAATCGTCACCTTAATTCAGTCTCATCTGAAAGTTGTAAATTCTTGGTTATCTTCACGAACCCTGTCATGCCCTGACCTTAGTATTCTTTGTTTTCTTTATTATTTTGGTTAGGCCAGGGTGTGACAAGGGTGATGTATGTGTTTTGCATTGTCTAGGGATTTTGTATGTTTATGGGGTTTACTAGTCTAGGTGTTTTTTTGTCCATGGTTGCCTAGATTGGTTCTCAATTAGAGACAGCTTATCGTTGTCTCTGATTGGGAACCATATTTAGGCAGCCATATTCCTTGGGTAATTCGTGGGTTATTGTCTATGTCTAGTTGCCTGTGTCTGCACTAGTATTATATAGCTTCACGTTTGGTTTGTTGTTTTGTATAGTTTGTTAAGTGTTCTTTGTCTTCATTAAAAAGTATGTATTCATCTTACGCTGCGCCTTGGTCTCCCTACCATGAACATGACAAACCCTGGCTAACAAGTTGAATCAGCAATACAATATTGGGTTTAATTATTTATTTACTAAATACCTAACTAATCACACAGAATTACACATACACATAATTAATCATAACTTCATTACAAATTATGTCATAAAGGAAGACGTCCCTAGCGGGCGGAACAGCTGGTTACACAAAAGAAAAGGGTCTGGGTTTGTGTGAAAGAGTGGGAAAACTGAGAGACACAGGGAGAAGCTGTGCTATCGTAAATACAGTATCTTATGCATTCTAAATTACCGCCCATTTGGAAAAGGAAAATGCAATAAATATTTACTCTGAGCTGTGCTTCGGTAGGTTGGTGGAAGATGGAAGGCCGTGTTGCCAAATCGAGTCCTTTGTCCTTTGAAGAATGTCTCTGCTGGTAAATTGGATACGTTGTAGTAACGTCGTTGTGTGGTAGACGGAATACTCTGTCTGTTCCTTCCTAACCCTCGTTTGCAGCTGCTGTTGCTGACTCAACGGCTAGGAGGTATCACTTCTGTAATGAATAAGAGTTCAAGGTTCATACCATTCGCAACCAAAGCTCATGCTAATGTTGGCTTCCTTCTGTAGTTATTATCTGAACCATTCTGACATCGGAACGTCGTCCTCACATCCTCGGAACAGATGGTTATATTGTCGTCAAGGCTTTATATAGGAAGAGAGAGGAGGGCGTGTTTGAAAAGTTTTATAGCCCATGTCCATTCACAGGGGCGGGCCACTGATTGAGCAGAGCCCTACCTTATGAAAACACAAATCTCAAATTTTAGAAGCTAAAATCACATTTCATCCCATCACAAATAATGTAATATTCAAAAATTTAAATTGAACAACAATTCCATGTGAATCCGACAACTCTGATGTGTAGACTTCCCACTGTAGAGTTCATGTCATCTTATCATTGATGAGAATGTCTCAGATGACAACCGAACTGACATTATATTCATTAAGTACCACCGCATATGTTCAATTGGTTGGATTACCAGAATATAGTTCATTTACCCCCACCTTCTGATGTTCCCAGAATCTCTATGTTAACCAAGGTGTTTGCAAATGTAACATCAGTAGGGTAGAGAGAGGAAAAAGGGGGGAAGAGGTATTTATGACTGTCATAACCCTATCCCCAGGCCAACGTCATGACAGTAGTATTTCTCCAGTAGGTTTTCCTGAAAGAGGAAGCATCCACATCTATGTCAAAGATAATAAAACAAAAACACTATAGTAAATACTACAGTAATGTCCACAAAAACAGTACATTAAATACTAACAGTATACTACAGTCTGCAAAAACACTACAGTAAATACTACAGTATAGTTCAATCCACAAAACACTACATTAATTACTATAATATATACTAAAGTTTTCTCTTAATACAGTTTTATATTATAGTTAACTGTTAGTAGTACATTATACCACAGTAAAATACTACAGTATTCACTGTATCGGTTTTGTGGACTTTAGTCTGAGTTGATCCTCTGCCATATCTGCCTTCATTGTTAATCCTCCTGTTGATTTCAACTGATCTCTTTTAATCTAATTTCCTCAAATATTCATAATTATCCTCTGATAGATCGAAGGGACACAGTAGTTGGGGCTCGCAATTCTGGGAAGCGACCAGAGTATTATCGTTGTTTCATGACGGAGTGCCTGGGTTCGAAAATATGTCTATTGCCAGTTAGATAATGGGCTATTTTAGTCAGGGCCATGAATCTTTCATGTCGTTAAGTTGTGTGATGGGGGTTTTGGACAGGCTGGCTCCCGGGGTAGGGGTGAGGGTGGAGAGGGAGGGGAGGGATGGGTGCTCAGCCACAGACATAGTGTATATGATGTAAGCCCTACCTGTGACATTTCAGAATAGAGATGTATAGTGCTGACACCACTGATGAGTACATACTACAGTATACGACCAGACAGTATAGGCTGGAACTTTAATCAGTCTTTTAATAGACATGCTGACTGGAGGGAGGGCAGTACCGAGGCTATTGTTATGCCTACTTCTCCCATATCATTAATGTAGGAGACCATATTTGTCTTTCTTACAGGAGGTAGTACAGAGATGTGTGGTTTTAATGAGTGTTCCCTACCATTCAACAAGCACATTTCTGTCTTGATCACATGCCTTAGGCTCTGAATCCCATTTGCCAACATAGTATGGACACACACACGCGCACACACACACACACACACACACACTGTTAGTGGGCTCACACATCACTGTTTATGGATTTGGATATGTGACATTTTGTTGCTCTTTAAGAAGCGAGGGATGGGTGGCTGTGAGAGATGGAAAGAGACAGGGGGAGATGGCCTGAGCGGAGTCAGGAAGCGTCTTGTGGAGAGGAGAGACATTTATCCATATGTCAGTGATAAGAGGCATCCTGTCAGAGCAGAGAGGCCCGCCAGTACACCCTGACACATAAACATCCTCCGTCGACTGTGTGCCCGACAGTTCACGTGCAGCGATCAATGCCAGCCCCTGAGTGGTAGAATAATCATTGATAATAAGCATGGCCTGCTCCTCTTTCATATTCCTCCTTGTATCTGTCAGGAGCTGATTTGCAGGCTGTGTTGTAAAGAGGCCTGTGTGGCTGAGAAGAGGAAACAGACAGACAGGCAGACATCAGGGTAAATAGCTGCTTATTACTGATCCCCAGCCTCCACTCGCCTGTTTGCAATGCCATGTGAAAGCCGTAATGTGACTACAGTGAATACATATATAGTCCTAAAGAGACAAACACATACAGTAACTATAACCTGCTAGTGAAGACACAAACAAACACAATTGAACTTTCTGTCCATAAATATTCAGGCTGTCCTGATTCCCTAATAAAGGTACTCAGGAAATATACCATACCATAGTTATTTTTAGGTGGATTTATATATAGACATACAAAGAGGGATATAAAGACAGCGTGACCATAAGGAAGATGAAACCAGTTCAAGATGAAGGAAGGACAAAGCTAAAATTAAGACAGAGAGAAAATCCTAGAAGGCAACGCCCTCTATTTCCTTGGAAAGGACAGATTTACATTTAAATTTAGAGTTGAAACCGGACCATCCAGTCTTTGATGTTGGCGCCTTACAAAGGTACTGAGCCAAATCTTCAAATGTCCTTTAATAGCTTGTGTGTCATTCCAGAAAGTTGTTCCCTCAGTTCTGCTCAGATTCACACCACCTTATCTAGTTTTGTGTCAAATCAGTAAAGGGAAGTGGAAACGTGCACACTTTGGGAGGAAGGAGAGATACATGGGACATTACCCAGTCCTAGGTATGTGAAAGCAATATGGCAGTAAATAGGTGGTGCCTTTGTCTTCACCAGGGCTGAGGATATAGATGGAGAGCATCCATTGGCTGTGTAGAAATGGAGATCGAGCACCCGGATGTAAGGAGATGTAAAGGGAAAGCCATTGTGTTCACAAAAAACAGCAATATGTTTTTGCAGCAGCCTACAGCCTATTAGAAAGCCTTTAACATCTCACCACAGACGCCTGGGTGATTCACGGGGCCCCTAGGAGCCATAAACCATTGGTTAATATCCTTCTACCAGAGCCGCGGACACAGAGGAGAGAGGAGATAATGATGTACTATTTCTGCCACTTAGCCAATGTTTTAATACAGAGATAAAGATGGATAGGGAACAAATAGTCAGCATCTTTGTTTTAAGTAGCTATATGATTCTAGGCTGTCATCATTAATCCAAACAGTAGCGGGAGGGAGAATTTAGTACCTGGGATTAGCAAACTTCTCACTCTCTCTGGTCCCAGTTGTATGGGCTCAAGCAAGGTGAGGCCAGACAATAGCATGAAAAAAAACCTCATGACTTTCACAGCGCTCCAAATAATAACTTCACACCAACAATCTTACAACGACAACCTCATACAGTAATGGTGCTTCTCAGTAAATTAGTTAGTTGATTATAGCAGTGTTTCCCAGCTGATTCAAATAATCAAAGCATAATGATGAGTTGATTATTTGAATCAGTTGTGTAGTGCTAGTGCAAAAAACCAAATGTGCACCCCTTGGGGTCCCCATGTCAGAGTTCGGGAAACACTGGACTGTAGGATCCTTCCTAGCTAGCACATAATGTTTTAAGAACCACATGTTTCTTAGAGTTTGGTGAGAGCGTTGTCATATGGTTATGTTGCATACAACCTTCCCACAGCGTTCTGGGAATGGGTCATGATAGTTGCTTGGCTTTTGAACATTCTCAGCACATTTAAGAAACTTGACAACATTTTTTCTTGGCATTTCATTACTTTAACAGAATGTTTCCTAAAAGTTCAAACATGGTTACATTTAATTACAATTTTGGTAATGTTCTAGGAACGTTCTCCAACTGGTTTGACATGGGAAATGTTCTCAAATAGTTCAGAGAATGTTAAGAAACAACATTCTTTTGTGGTAATTTCAGTACTTCAGCATAACATTTCCTACAGGTTTCCTCATGGTTCTATTTTAAAGTCATGTTCTCAAATTGTTCCAAGAATGTTAAAAAAAAACAATGTTCTTCTGTGGGAATTTCAGTACTTCAGCATAATTTTTCTTATGTTTATTTATGGTTCTATTTAAAGTCATGTTCTCATTGTTCAGAGAACGTTAAGAAAACTTTCCATAAAAACCCAATCTGGCCCTCATACCATCACGGTCACCTAATCATCTCCAGCTTACAATTGGCTCATTCATCCCCTTCTCTCCCCTGTAACTATTCCCCAGGTTGTTGCTGTAAATGAGAATGTGTTCTTAGTCAACTTACCTGGTGGAATAAGTGTAGATAACCTCTCAATTAGATTTAGTAGATAATGTAGATAACCTCTCAATTAGATTTAGTACAGACCAGGCCTGACACAACACATAGAAATAGTCTACTTTGACAATTCAGGGAATGCAACTAATATTAGATAGAGACAGATAAGACACAACAACTGTTCAGAGACAATAAAAGATTTGTAGGACTAATTCACGTTTCACACTGTCACTTCAGTGTTTGCATTTAGCCTACAACATGTCATGGAACATCTGGACGCCCTGCCCCATCATGCAAAGTGTCACAGAACACGTAGAGCACCCAAAGGAGGTTTCTACACATCGCCCCCTCTTTCCCTGCATCCACTCTGGATGCACACCACACACCCCTCTTGCGCCCTTCAAACTTCACCTGCTTTTAAATGAGTTACAATTCAATCCAGAAGAGCTGGTGCCACACTCCTGGCTCCCCTCTTCCTGCCACTGTGGCCATATCACAAAGTGCATGCCCAAGCTGCATTTTGATTTCCTTCAGGGACCAGCGCCTGTGGTTTCTGGGAAGAGGCCTTTGTAGGTTCACTCACACAATGTACACATTTATGATGGCAATGTTGAGCATCCCCCAAAACACATACTTCCACCATTTTCTGCCTGTGCGTCCAACATTGTAATAGCTCCTCAGTTTGTCAAGATGGTCAACCCCGCCGATGTTCTTGTTGTAATCCATTACAAGCTCTGGAACAGATATACATTCCTACCACTTTTAAAAACAACTCCAAAACCACATACCACTGTCAATTTAGGCCCAGGCTGTGTGGTACAAGGGTGAATGGTGGGACTTGGGGCAGACACACTCCATGGAAATATAGGCTCCCCTCTCGGGTATGCTCTCCCTTCCTCCTCTTCCTTCTCTCCCGAGTGGTGCAGCAGTCTAAGGCACTGCCTCTCAGTGCTAGAGGAATCACTACAGTCCCTGGTTAGATTCCAGGCTGTATCACAACCAGCCGTGATTGGGAGTCCAATAGGGCGGCGCACAATTGGCCCAGCATCGTCTGGGTCAGGTTTTTGCTGGGGTATGCTGTCATTGTAAAGAAGAATTTGTTCTCCCTCCTCCTCTTCTTCTCCCTCTTCCTCTCCATGTTCCTCTACCTCCAATCTCCTCTCGCTCCACTCCTCCCTCCTTGTTCCACATCTCTATCCTCCAATCATCTCTAACTCCTTTTCCTCCCTGGCTTCTGCTGCTGAGCCCTGACTCTCCACATCACTTCCCTCACTTTCACTGACCTAGAGAAACAGAGTAATAGAGGTTGAGGAGAGGAGCAACACATTGTATACAATTGTGGTCAGGAAAATAATCAATTTTTTATTTTATTTTTTACTCTCTCTCTCTCTCTCTGTCCTCCAATCAACTCTTGTTTTCTTTCCTGATAGACTAACTACAGAGTTCGCAAATGTTAGCTGATTAGTTATGAAGCTGGGACAGTTTCCAAATGAATTGCATCGGTAGAAACAGGATTAAAAACAGTTACTTGTTAGCTGGCTATGTAAACAAATATCCAACTCCTCATATGCACTTCACTGTGCAGGCATCTACTACAGTAAGACGACAGGTAAGCTGTGATATAATAGGAAAATGAGGCAATGTATAGCCTATGAATATCTGCACCTAGCAAACATGACAAATCATAATGTAAACTCAACAGATAAAATCAAATTACTTTAGCCTTCATTTCGTTGGCTAGTTAGCTGGTGGTCTGTATGCTAGTCAAAGTGAGAGCTGAGGTTGACGCTTCGTGAGCGCAGCCCTAATTTACTGTTACACACAACCTTTCTTGCCTGACAGACTAACTAGTTAGCTAGCTATAGCAAAAATCATGACATGATTTGCTAATCTGAGAGCTATTCCCCAGCATCAAACATCGACAACACTAAACATATATCTGCTGTTTACTTATTTAATTCACCTCGACATTATCTCTTTTCAATATGCAAGGACATGTCCAAATCCGTATCATTAACCAACATAGATACAGCCTCTTTCACAATGAAAAGTCACGTCTGCGCTGTCATTTTGAGTAACGAAGTAAAAAATAAAATACATTTAAAAAGTCAAATGACAGCATACCCTATTTTTGGTTTAAACAGCCATGCGAATACGACAACAGGTTGTTAGCAAGTGATATTGACACAGATATTATTCTTAGAAAAACAAGGCCGTTCGCGGCCGCTATAGTAATTTAAGGAAAGGAGGTCAATGTCCGGTATTGGTTCTAAAGGGTTAAATAGAGGGAAATGACTTGACTCCAAACCCACGTCTCAAACCGCACTAAAGGTAATTACAAATAGCCCTAAAATCTAATGACTTGAGAAACAGAGAGAACAGAAACAGATAGTACAGACACAGAAAACTTTTTACGTGAATGTAATCTATTTAAAACCCTGTGCTGTATTGTCCTAATGGTCGGTTGGAGCTGTAGCTCTCTGGTCTGGCATCAGGACAAGCTAATCATGTCTGAGTGCAGCGGATGGAGCAGAGCCTCGCATGATTAAGATTCATGAGGTTGGAACAGCGGGAGCAAATTATCAGAGCAAATCTTCAAGGGTTCAAAAAACCATACATCCCTAAGTGTCTCGAGAGGGAGAATAAAACCTATTCTTTCTCTTCTTTATTCCTCTCATCAAGGACGTCTTACTGACCCTGAATTTCTGACTACGGCTTTAAAGTACTGACGTAACATCTGTCCTTGCTCAAGAAGAGGGTTTGTAAAATGACGCAATCCTAGAAGCTGGCAATGGAGTTACATGATTTGTACATGACACGCCAGATCTCTCTTTGGAGGTTGCGTTGGATTTGTATTATAAGGCAAATTATAGACAGAGCTTTGATAAAATCAACGCAAGTAAAGGTATTGTGTTTGGAAAAGTCTTGTGTGGCTGGATCTGGGGTCCCTAACAGGCAGACAAATAGCTACTTCAGTGGAACATATTATTGCATGTTAAATAATGGGCACTTGTTGTAGTGGGTCATTGTTCGGGGGATAAAATAGTTCAGTTTTCCCCATTACTCCTTGTCAGTTTTCTGCAATCTCAAACAATGGAGGATCCTCCCCCTAGGTGTATCACTGGAGGAAAATACCTTTATTGCGACTCTTGTGCTCTCAAGTATAGTACATTAAAAGAAGGGCTCTTTACTTTAGAGGCATATGTACCGGAGAGAAGCCTTTTGCATTTAGAAGTGAAGCATTTCACTTCAACAACACTTCAAACCACGTCCTCGCAGCCTTTCCCTCTGCAAAACACTATTAACATTCTAGCCGGCGTTGACCAAAAAAGTGATCTCCTGAAATTTCCATCAGCACACATTCTCCAGGGTATTTATCAGCTTGCCCATGTCCTATTTACAGAGAGAGGTGTTCTATCTGAGTCAACCATTGTGAATACTTGACCCCATCTTTTGGGTTAAGCTTGTCCATCAATCTGGGGACAATAGTGCCCCAATAACAGAACACATGGTTTAGATTTATGTACCAAAGTTACCATGTTTAAGAGGAAATATTGAACCACTAACATAATGTAGGTCTCATAACCATTGGTCATTCTGTACAGTAGACAAAACACAACAGTACTGCTATTTTGAAAACGTAAAACATTCTCACTCCATATTCACTTCTGATATTTAGGAGATTTTATTTATCAAAAAGACAATGAAAGTAAATGTTTCAATGACAAAATAAAGAGCTGAGGAGTAATATACTGTGCCACAAATTCCTTTCTGAACATCTATGTTCTCATAAAATATGATTCCCATTGTGAATAACCATATTCTGAAACGCTGAGAACTTTTACAAGCACTGAAGGAATATATTCCAGCGATAAAGCACAACTTAGTTAAAGCAGAAATACCTTCACAGGTATCCACAACTATCATTTATCTTCTCATCGCCCACAATTCAAGAAACTTTAAGCTTTACATAAAATAACCATTTTCTCAGGGATATGAGAAGCTAACTTACATCACCTTACATGTATGCATAGATTTGAATCGTGATGCCAGACCTTGAGGATAGGTTCCAGTGGAGGCTGCTGAGGGGAGGACGGCTCATAATAATGGCTGGAACGGAGTATGGAATGGCATCACATGGAAACCATGTTTTTGATGTTTTTAATACCATTCCAACATTCCCGCTCCAGCCATTGCCACGAGTCCTTAGTTAAAGTGCCACCAACATCCCGTGATTCGTTCAGAAAAACAATTTGGTGCTTTTGGTTCATTTTGTTCCTTTTCTCAGCAAGGTACAAATAAAAAAAAACAAAATAAAAAAGCTTGGTACAATGATTCAGCAAGACTAACAGAAAAGAACAATAATAAAACACTTCAGATTTGTGCATGCATGCGATGAGTTAAGAGCTAAAGCCCACTGATGCCTGGGGATTGTGAGGGAAGAGTGATAAAGAAGGATGCATGACGTTGGAAGCAGAAAAGGCTAGGAGCTGACACTGAAGCTGCACACTGAAGAGTCTTACCCATCTTTTCAGAGAACTCAGTGATAACACACACATATAGCCCACGGGAGAAGTCAGAGAGATGATAATCACCCCTCTGAGAGAGTAATAGGCTTAATTAATATCTCTAAATAAGCCTTCCTGGAAAATATGTAACAGGATGAGACATTTGGAGGGAATGGAGGGAAAGTGGTTGACTCTACTGCCAATTGATTGGCCAGAGGGTGAGTGCTTCAGGCGATCAACAAACATGTAATTTATGTCACATGTTCCACTCTTTACACTCAGATCATGGCAGATAGAGATGTTTGTGTGCAAGTGTGCCTGTGTTTGCATGAGCGAGAGAGAGGGAGAGGATAGCAAGAGTAAAATGATAGTAAAATAGGACTATGAAAAAAGCTGTGAATCATATTTTAAAGTACTGTTGTTTTTTTTCATACCATTTGATACATTTTTGTCTAATGATCATTTATATATTCATAAGTACTACACAACATTTTAATATCATACTTCATAGATACAGTAGCATCAGATAAATATGATCCAGTGTTTAAAAAACAAAAACAAGTAAACAAACACAGAGGAAAACAGGGTAAAGTAAGTGGATACATCAACAGCTCTGCGTGACACCACACCTGAAGCTTCTCTTCCATGATTGGCTGGTTGGCTGCCACAGTTAGGTACAGTATAAATGAGCCACAGTAAACTAGTATGCCATTCACTTGAAGATGGTAATAGAAGTACCAGCTATCCCCCCCCCCCCCCCCCCCCACACACACACACACTCATGTACCTGCGCACACCAAATATCTAACTACATAACCAAGGAGGGACAGCCATGACGAAGTAGAGGTGTTGGTGTGAGGCAGGCCCCTCCTGTTCTGAGACAGCTGGTACAGGTCAGGGGTCAGGTGGTCAGGTGGGGCAGAAGCAGCGAGGTCACAGCACTATGACACCAGCTACCTGGGAAACACAAGCACACCAGACAAAATGCATCAATCATTAACCAGCTCTATATAGGCAAAGTAACGATAGGATGACAACCGCTAATGTAGGCTACTCACAAAGCTAAGCTTTCTAAACCAAGTCTAAACCAATACCACAGGTGTAATATTCATGTACATATACCTTTACATCCACTACTAACCGCCGCCTTGGGCTTATATTATTTTCCCTTTTTTTAATTAAAAAAATAATAATTAAGTGGTGAGGAACCAATTTGTACTTTTTATTCTGGAAGTGCCACAAGATTGAGGGGAGTAATTTATGATTGGTGGTCAATGTATGAGTTTTAATTAAGTCTGGGCCAGAGTTTAACCAGCTGGAGATCCAACTGGTTCATTAATCAGCAGCCCCCTGTGACGGGCATATAGTAGAACTACAAAAGACCACAGTGCATCACTTTTGTCTCAAATTATACTCAGGAGTTGGCCAACAGGAAACTCACAAGTTAATTACAGCATGTAGCTAAGATGATCTAAGGGTTATGCAGTACACAATACGTTGGGCTTAAGAGAATACACAGAATGGTGCTTTAGATGTTTGGTATGTGTCTAACTATACAACTTCTAAGATAATTTCAGCGTTATACTGTATGTTGTGCTGAGAAAATACCATGTATTGTGCCGTCTGTGCTGTATTGTACTTACACTACCGTTCAAAAGTTTAGGGTCACTTAGAAATGTCCTTGTTTTTGAAAGAAAAGCGAAAATTTTTGTCCATTAAAATAACATAAAATTGCTCAGAAATAGAGACATTGTTAATGTTGTAAATGACTATTGTAGCTGGAAACGGCAGATTGTTAATGGAATATCTACATAGTACTGAGGCCCATTATCAGCAACCATCACTCCTGTGTTCCAATGGCACGTTGTGCTAGCAGTGAAGACGCGACTCCGGGAAGCTGGCCTTCTAGGCAGAGTTTCTCTATCCAGTGTCTGTGTTCTATTGCCCATCTTAATCTTTTATTTTTAATGGCCAGTCTGAGATATGTATTTTTTTTCCAACTCTGCCTAGAAGGCCAGCATCCCGGAGTCGCCTCTTCACTGTTGACGTTGAGACTGGTGTTTTGCGTGTACTATTTAATGAAGCTGCCAGTTAAGGACTTGTGAGGCATCTGTTTCTCAAACTAGACGCTCTAATGTACTTGTCCTCTTGCTCAGTTGTGCACTGGGGCCTCCCACTCCTCTTTCTATTCTGGTTAGAGACAGTTTTCGCTGTTCTGTGAAGGGAATAGTACACAGAGTTGTACGAGATCTTCAGTTTCTTGGCAATTTCTCGCATGGAATAGCCTTCATTTCTCAGAACAAGAATAGACTGACAAGTTTCAGAAGAAAGTTCTTTGTTTCTGGCCATTTTAAGCATGTAATCAAACCCACAAATGCTGATGCTCCAGATACTCAACTAGTCTGAAGAAGGCCAGTTTCATTGTTTCTGTAATCAGAACAACAAATCAAATAAAAAATCAAATCAAATGTATTTATATAGCCCTTCGTACACCAGCTGATATCTCAAAGTGCTGTACAGAACCCCAGCCTAAAACCCCAAACAGCAAGTAATGCAGGTGTAGAAAACAACAGTTTTCAGCTGTGCTGACATAATTGCAGAAGAGTTTTCTACTGATCAATTAGCCTTTTAAAATTTTAAACTTGGATTAGCTAACACAACGTGCCATTGAAACACAGGAGTGATGGTTGCTGATAATGGGCCTTTGTACGCCTATGTAGATTCAATTTTATGTTATTTTAATGGACCAAAAATGTGCTTTTCTTTCAAAAACAAGGACATTTCAAAGTTACCCCAAACTTTTGAACGGTAGTGTATGTTATGTTGAACTATTCAATCGTTATCGTTCCATGTCATAATTGAAGTTGTAAATTAATAGACATTTGGGTTGAGATCGGCTAAGTATTGCACCCACAGGGCAAACAACACCCACAGAGCAAACAATGGCTACATCCTCCAACTACCTCTGCCTCACACCTGACACTATGGAGTCCATTCTTCCAAGCTGTCTGCCACTCAGTCCCTCTTTCTCCACTTCTCCTCTCATCTTCAGTGAGTCCATCACTACCATTCCAAATACGTCCATTGGAGGGGTCTGGCGGTCATGTCAGAGAGGGCTAATCACCAAAGCAGATCTCTCTCCAGCAATCTCTCTCTGCACTCTTTTTTCTCTTCTCTCTATCTACTGCTACTCAGGACCTGACCAGCCAATCTCTGATTAAAACTCACACCACCTTATTTCAAAGAGAGAGGGAGAAAGAGAGAGGGAGAGAAAGAAAGAGAGAGAGAAAGAAAGAGAAAGAGAGAGAGAGAGAGGATGGATTGAGAGAGGCCACAGCCTGTGAAATGGGGGCAGAGTTCCTGATGCCCATTGGCTTCGACTGCCCAGAGCCAGGCATGCCTGTTTTGGTAAGAGTCTAGAAGAGAAAAGACCCATACAACTGAAGTTGGAAAAATAAAAAAAACAATACACCACTGTGGTGTTATATTTTTCATTCACATTGTCTGAATTAGACAGACCTCTCTCTGTTTTGTCAAGATAGATCCTGGTGTATGAGAGGTAAGCAAGGGCAACCAACAGCTTTACATTATTCCAAGTTCTTGCGACACACAAAGCTAGGAAATTGAAAATGTAAAACTCAGACCTGCTTGTATATCATTATACTCTTGGGTAAAGTATTTATTTTTAGGGCAATATTGGTAGAAATTTTACAAATATGGAGGTTCAGGACCAGTGGAAGCTCCTTGAAGGAGGAATGGGAGGACCTTCCTACTCAGTGAATTTCATTTTTTTAAATTGCGAAACATTAAAAAAGTCATTTTGAGATATATCTATACTAATTATATTCACGTCACCAAATAATTGATGAAAAAATACTGTTATGCAATGAAGGTCTACAATAGCCTCAACAGCACTCTCTGGGGTAGCACCATGGTGTAGCCGGAGGACATACAGTTTCCGTCCTCCTCTGGGTATATTGACTTCAATATAAAACTTAGGAAGCCCCCTTTCATAGACTTACAAAGTAATTATTACAACTCCCTGAGGACGTTCTCCAACCTATCAGAACTCTTGCAACATGAACTGACATGTTATCTACCCAATCAAAGAATCAGAGAATGAATCTAGTACTTAAAGCATAAGCTACAGCTAGCTGACACTGCAGTGCATACAATGTGGTGAGTAGTTGAACAGTTTTGACCAAATACATTTCTTTAAAAATTAAGGAGAAGCAAGAGAGAGAGATTGAGCGAGAGCTAGCTATATTTTGTTGTATTCTTTTCACTTTCACTTACTTAGCTAGTGAATGCAGCTAGCTAGTTTAGCATACTCAAACACCCGGCTCAAACAGAGAGGGAACAGAGACGGACACTATGCTAGCTAGCTGGCTATGTCTGTCCAACAATGGAACTCTGGAAGTCAAGATAAGCTTTTGGTTGTATTAATTTAATGCCACCAGGGTCTGCCGGTGTAATTACTAAACTACTTTCTGTACACTGTACTGCGTGATTGTACCGGGTATACTAACGCGTTAGTTCTCTCTATGTTGGCTTGGATGATAGCTAATATGACGACAATATGTCGTGGGGGGTTATCAAGGAATATGATGCAAACCATTAACTTGATAGAACCCACAATCTATCTGCACCCCACCCTACCATCCCTACCCTGATTGGAGTAAACTAACAGACAGCAATACTTCTACTGCTACTGCTCACATGTACGGTACATGTAGTTAAATAATTATACATATATTCTTAATTTCCTCTTTCTGCAAGTGCTGGATTTTCAACCAACCGACCATTCATTCTGATCTTAGAGAGGTGGAGGGGGGAGAGGAGGAAAGAGTATGAAGTTTGACAGGGGGATGAAGATGACTACGCTGCAGACCTCTGTCTATGAAAAGACCCCAGGCTTCCGTCAGATTGGTGATTTTATACCCATCTGAACGATGTCCTGATCCAGACAGGTTGGAATGATGCCAGGAAGGAAGAGAAGAGAGAGAGGCACAGATGAACAGATGGAATTAGAGAACAAAACGTTTTGGGGAGAAATAGGGGACTAAAAATGGGGACAATTGTTGATAAAAATGGGGAATACGGTGGATAAAATGAATGGGACAGAGTAGAGGACAAGCAAAGACAAAGAGAGTGAGTAATCGAGAATGAGAGATTGAGTAAAAGAGAGTGAACGAGAGAGAAACAGAAAGAGAGAGAGAGACCAAGAGAGAAAATGAAAGGAAGAGAAAAGGAGAGAGCGTGAGGTAGAGAGTAACGGTAGGGAGATATGGTACTTTGAAGAGATCAGAGGGCATGAGGCTACCCCGTCTCCCTGGCACACACACACAGAGGGAGAGAGAGCTCTGCCAGTATCACCCACTTCAAAGCTCTGTCTTTGTGCCACCACAACGAGACCCCCTTCTCCTCCGGAAGAGTCTGGGAGACACACACGTGCATGTATGCACACAGACAGACAGACAGACAGACAGACAGACAGACAGACAGACAGACAGACAGACAGACAGACAGACAGACAGACAGACAGACAGACAGACAGACAGACAGACAGACAGACAGACAGACAGACAGACAGACAGACAGACAGACAGACAGACAGACAGACAGACAGACAGACAGACAGACAGAGCTTAATCTTCTGCACTGTATCTTTTGTAAAGCAAGGGGGCGCTAGAAAGCTGTTTGAGCATAACTCCACCTCGTCATTGAAAGACGTGGGCGGAAAGGAGGAAGGTTAGGAGGAAGGGAATGAAAGCCAATAAATACAGACAGTCCCCAAGATGAATGCTGGAGTGACAAGCTGAGGGAAATAGTATTGCAGCAGTTTAGACATCTGGTAACGTGCCTCAGTAGATCCATGTACAATATACAAACAATATAAAAACTCCAGACAGGATGTCTAATGAGAGAAAGGCAGGAGATAAACTGAATTTAAAAAAGATATTGATGAAAGTGTCAAGGTACTGTACTGTAGATAACATAGACAAGTCAGACAACAGACCATTGGAGGCTGTTGTCACATTAAATCACGTTTGATACCTTAATCCATTCCACCCATTACAATGATCCAGCTTCCCTTCACTTGCCTGCACTGCAAAAGACATGTCAAATCTCCTTTGTACTGAGTGAGTTGGTAGAGATGTTTACTATAGCCCAGCCAGAGTGAAGTAAGATTTAGAAGTCAAACTGAAATCCAGGGTGGATGGGATCAATGTGAGCAGCTGGGGAGGGGTTGTGTTTTGAAGGACCCTGTTCTGTCCGTCACGGCCCATTTCCAGCAGAGCCAGTGTCCAGATGCATGGAGCTGATAGGCAGTATCAATCACAACCCAAACTAGCTCCACGGCACAGCTATCACAGCAATCGATTGTCAGTCACAGGCTGGATGAATGGCGTAGACTCTGAGCCAACAGGTTGACCGAGTGGTGTGTGTGTGATGGTGTGGGTAAAGAGAAGAGGAGAAGCAGAAATTTCGCATGACGGCCTAGTTTAACCACTCACATTCAAGTATCTATATTACTAAATCTCTCTATCTTAACACATTTGATGGCTACACCGTTGTGTACAACAGTATATCCAGTCTGAACATAGCTCACCCATTGTACTGCATATCAGACCTACAGTCTGTCCACTCAAATACACTGGTGAACACAATGACATAGTGGATGGATTTATGCTGCCTCTTTAACCCTCCATGTGAGGTCCCTCCATACCTAAGCTGCTACCCACCATCCATCCTTCCCTCTATCCCTCGATTGACTCTCTCCAAAATGGCATCTGTCTGTGTGGGGAGCTCTGTGTTGATCAGGCTGGTGTAATGACAGCCTAAGCCATCCGCTGGAAGGTCTCACACATTAAGGAGCTGGCCAATCAGCTTTAGGTAATCTCAGCTCTACTTCCTGGAGAACGCTGGCTGTGCGGAGCAGGCTTGGAGAGAGACAGGCGGTTTCGGCAGCTGGGGATATGTGTGTGTGTGAGTGCTTTTATGTGGAGGGTCTATATGTGTATGTGTGTGGGGTGTATAATTCTGAATTTATAATATTTACAGTAAATGGAGAGTAATAAAAACATGTATTTGTAAGTTGTGTTAATAATTTTGACGATAGCTACTTGTTTGTGAAATGTGTTACTGCTAGTCTCAGATCACCTGTGTCACATAGTGTTGTGTTGTCTCACGGAAAGAGAAACGTCAGTGACAGTCCCATACCCACAGAGTCACAGTAATCCCCTGCAGCAAAGTTGGGAGTAAGCTGACGGCATGGAAAAAGATAAACAAGGATTGTCATTTTTCACCCTGTAATGGAAAATTTCGCAGCACTTTCTCTCCACAGCATTTATCTCTAATAGAGTTTTTAAAAAATCCATACACTCTAATTTACCACAATCATTTCTACATACAAAATATACTTTCTAACTCTTTGCACTTTGTTTTCTCTCTTCCAATTTAGTTAGCTATTTCATTCTTACTTTAGGGAAGATATCAAAAGCAGAAATAGTTTGAGCAAGAAGGCCTGAATCCACAATATCAAAACAATCTGAATTGGCTATTTTTCTCAAACCACAAACCAATACTTTTATTTAAATCGACTCCTATCGTTTAACAAAATAGTCATTTTCTCAATAATAAAAACTGCAGTCTCCCAAACATCTGAAGTTAACAAAAAATAAAGTGACAGTCAGACTGAAACATTCTGAAAGCAAAAAGAAAACTTTTCTTCCCTTCCCTCGTAGAGCAGAGGATAGATTGAGGACGTCAGTGACGAATGTCTTGCATTAACTTTGTTGTTTATTTCCCCCCGTAAGCAGTGAAATAACCCTATTAAATCAAGTAGTCACTCGACCATTAATCTCAATGCAGCTGACTAGTCCCTCAAAGCTAAATGGGGTTTAGAATTTGCATGAGGCGAGTTTACCCACAAAGCCTTGCCTAAGAGGATTGCAGTTCAGACAGAGAGCTTATTGTCACACTTGTTCATAGACACGGATTAACGGTAGTAGACCACAAAAGGACTGCACTAACTTCATGGCAAGTCGCACAAGTTCCCCCTCACTGCACTGCTAGTGAAGAGATCTCTCTTTCAGGGGTGAAAATACAGCAAATTTACAATGCAGCAGTTACTTCTGTGACATCTATCAATTAATAGCTACTCTGTACTTTTCATTTCACATGAGTACTTACTGCACGGTTATTTGCCTTTTTGACTTCAGTTTCAATATCAGGTGTTTATGGATGCCAGGAAGGCCTGAAAATACAGCATTTTGGGTAACTCAGATTGTTCTGGCATTTCTCACATAGAAACTTCATTGGGAGGAACGATGTTGAATATGCTTTTATAATAATATTTTGAAGATAAATACACAACGCAGAGACAGAGGACGAGAAGTCAATAGAGTAGTAACGATCAATGTAATAGGGAATTATCAATGGAAGTAGTTGGTTTTCATTTCAACATCTGTTAGGAATGTCAGTCCTGAACTTATAGCTAGTGTGGCACGTTCTCATTGGTCCAACCTGAAATAGGATACTTGTTATTTGGGCATTGGCTCAGTATTATTGCAAGTAATTCTAATTGGTCAACCACAGGCTAGGGCTGCGTTATAAACTACATCCTGTTCCTTTCTTCTGGAGAGAATCACAGAAGAGAGTCTCAGGAGAGCATCACTGAGGACAGGGGAGAATGATCATCTACTTCCAATCATGATTTGCCCTTTTTGAATAAACCTATTTTCCTCCCCCTGATTTGCTTTGGGGTATGTGTTATTGAAGAGTAACATCAACAGCAAACACTTTTTACATTTGTATCACAAACCATTTTGGAGAAAATCATGACGAAAGTGGCCATTTTAGGCCCTTTTTAGCCCTACCTTAATAATAGCCCTACCTCTTGTCAGCAGCCTGATCACTACAAATAGACTTCGATTTAAAGTGGTTGAAAAGGTCGTGAGAATATCAATATATGCCTTCTTCAGCACTCACAAAAAAAAAAGCCAATGTGGATGCTCGGAGCCGGAGAGCACAGCTTAGACCACTGCACCACCCCAGTTCACAATGCTCTAGCAAGCCGTGGGAATAGTTGACGATAGTTGATGGAAACACCAAGTGCCCTCCCCAAACCATAGCCCTAACCTTAATCACTCGGAATGAATGCCTAAACTGTTCATCTTTCAGCTGTTTCTGTTTTAACACTGTAACGACACAGAATTAACCCTGTAACGACACAGAATTAACCCTGTAACGACACAGAATTAACCCTGTAACGACACAGAATTAACCCTGTAACGACACAGAATTAACCCTGTAACGACACAGAATTAAACCTGTAACGACTGTCACGCCTTGGTCTTAGTATTTTGTGTTTTCTTAATTTATTTGGTCAGGCCAGGGTGTGACATGGGTTTATTTTGTGGTGTGTTTTTGTATTGGGGTTTTAGTAGGTATTGGGATTGTGGCTGAGTAGGGTTGTCTAGGGAAGTCTATGGCTGCCTGAGGCGGTTCTCAATCAGAGTCAGGTGATTATCCTTGTCTCTGATTGGGAACCATATTTAGGTAGCCCGGGTTTCACTCTGTGTTTGTGGGTGATTGTTCCTGTCATAGTGTTTGTATTCACCAGATAGGCTGTATAGGTTTTCACGTTCCGTTTGTTGTTTTTGTAGATTTAAGTTATTTCATGTATCGCTCATTTTTTCATTAAAGAACATGAGTAACCACCACGCTGCATTTTGGTCCGCTCCTCTTTCAACAGACAAACACCGTTACAGAATCACCCACCACACCAGGACCAAGCAGCGTGGTGACAGGCAGCGACAGCAGAAGCAGCGAAAGGAGGAATGGACATGGGAAGACGTTTTGGATGGCAAGGGTTGTTACACTTGGGAGGAGGGAACAGGTAGGCACTGGCTGCAGAAGAGATCGAGGGAACACTGTTGGCCCATGGGAAAAAATTCAGGTGGAGGCACTTAGAGTCAGGGTTCAAACCTGCAGAGGCAGCCGGAGAGAGGAGATATTGGACCCCTGGACACAGCCTGGAGAATATCGAGGAAGAACTGGAGGCGGCGACAAAGGTGCTGGTATGAAGAGGCAGCATGGCGACCTGGAAGCCCGAGTCAGCCCCAAAAATGTATTGGGGGGGGGCTCAGGGAGAGTGTGGCAGAGTCAGGGTTCAGACCTGAGCCAACTCCCCCTGTTTATCACGAGGAGCCAAGGAGGAGACCAGAACCAGAGCTGGTGTTGGAGGTGAGTGAAGCAGAGACTGTGAAGGAGTTAATGGGGAAAGTGGAGGAGAGAGTTATGAGGGAGTTGCTAGTTTGGTGCTTTAGGTATGATATTCGTCTGACGGAGCGTGTCGGGGATTTGATGGCACCTGGGTCAGCGCTCCATACTCGTCCGGAGGTGTGTGTTAGTCGGCTGGTGAAGAGTGTGCCAGCCTCACGCACTAGGCCTCCTGTGTACCTACCTAGCCTTGTCCATCCTGTGCCAGTCCTGCTCTCAGGCGCTCCAGTACACCTTCACGGTCCGGTCCATCCTGTGCCACCTTCACACACCAGTTCTCCGGTGGCAGCTCCCCGCACCAGGCTTCCTGTGCGTGTCCTCGGTCCAGTACCACCAGTGCCAGCAGCACGCACCAGGCCTTCAGTGCGCCTCGCCTATTCAGCGCTGTCAGAGCCTTTCTCCTCTCCAGCGCTGTCGGAGTCTCCCGCAGGTTTAGCGCTACCAGAGCCTTCCTCTTCTCCAGCGCTGCCGGAGTCTCCCGCCTGTTTAGCGCTGCCAGAGCCTTCCTCCTCTCCAGCGCTGCCGGAGTCTCCCGCCTGTCTAGCGCTATCAGAGCCTTCCTCCGCTCCAGCGATGCCGGAGTCTCCCGCCTGTTTAGCGCTGCCAGAGCCTTCCTTCTCTCCAGCGCTGCTAGAGTCTCCTGCCTGTTCAGCGCAGCCAGCTGCATGGAGCAGCCAGAGCTCTGCATGGAGCAGCCAGAGCTGCCAGTCTGCATGGAGCAGCCAGAGCTGCCAGTCTGCATGGAGCAGCCAGAGCTGCCAGTCTGCATGGAGCAGCCAGACCTGCCAGTCTGCATGGAGCAGCCAGAGCTGCCAGTCTGCATGGAGCAGCCAGAGCTGCCAGTCTGCATGGAGCAGCCAGAGCTGCCAGTCTGCATGGAGCAGCCAGAGCTGTCAGTCTGCATGGATCAGCCAGTGCTGCTAGTCTGCATGGAGCAGCCAGAGCTGTCAGTCTGCATGGAGCAGCCAGAGATGCCAGTCTGCACGGAGCAGCCAGAGCTGCCAGTCTGCATGGGGCTGCCAGTCTGCATGGAGCAGCCAGTCTGCATGGAGCAGCCAGAGCTGCCAGTCTGCATGGAGCAGCCAGAGCTGCCAGTCTGCATGGAGCAGCCAGAGCTGCCAGTCTGCATGGAGCAGCCAGAGCTGCCAGTCTGCATGGAGCAGCCAGAGCTGCCAGTCTGCATGGAGCAGCCAGAGCTGCCAGTCTGCATGGAGCTGCCAGAGCTATCAGTCTGCATGGAGCAGCCAGAGGAGCCAGAGCCACCAGTCAGCCAGGATCCGCCAGTCAGCCATGATCTTCCAGATCCGCCAGTCAGCCAGGATCTTCCAGATCTGCCAGTCAGCCAGGATTCGCCAGTCAGCCAGGATCTGCCAGAACCACCAGCTAGCCAGGATCTGCCAGAGCCTACTACCTGCCTGAGCTTCCTCTCAGTACTGGGCTTCCTCTCAGTACTGGGCTTCCCCTCAGTGCTGAGCTTCCCCTCAGTCCTGAGCTTCCACTTCAGTCCCGAGCTGCCCCTCAGTCCAGTGGGGTCCTTGGGGAGGGTTATTAGGCCTAGGTCGGCGGCGAGGGTCGCCAATCAAAGGACGCGTTACAGGGGACTAAGACTTGGTTGGAGTGGGGTCCACGTCCCGAGCCGGAGCCGCCACCGTGGACAGACGCCCACCCGGACCCTCCCCTATGGGTTTAGGTGTGCGGCCAGGAGTCCGCACCTTGGGGGGGGGGGTTCTGTCACGCCTTGGTCTTAGTATTTTGTGTTTTCTTAATTTATTTGGTCAGGCCAGGGTGTGACATGGGTTTATTTTGTGGTGTGTTTTTGTATTGGGGTTTTAGTAGGTATTGGGATTGTGGCTGAGTAGGGTTGTCTAGGGAAGTCTATGGCTGCCTGAGGCGGTTCTCAATCAGAGTCAGGTGATTATCGTTGTCTCTGATTGGGAACCATATTTAGGTAGCCCGGGTTTCACTGTGTGTTTGTGGCTGATTGTTCCTGTCTTAGTGTTTGTATTCACCAGATAGGCTGTATAGGTTTTCACGTTCCATTTGTTGTTTTTGTAGATTTAAGTTATTTCATGTATCGCTCAGAACATGAGTAACCACCACGCTGCATTTTGGTCCGCTCCTCTTTCAACAGACGAACGCCGTTACAACGACACAGAATTAAACCTGTAACCACGCAGAATTAACCCTGTAACGACACAGAATTAACCCTGTAACCACGCAGAATGAACGTGTCAAAATAGACATTCCTCCATAATAAGTCAGATCCCGAAAGGAAAATGTGAGATCTTGTTGCTGGCCCTGTCGAAGCTCACATAACAGGTCTCCGGTGTGACGACCTGAGACGACCGGAAACGTGATTCAGAGGACAGATCAGAACTTTGAGCGGCCTACAGGGCTGTGACCCAATCCAGAGCTTTGCCTGTGAGTAGGGAGATGACGAAGTCCACCCTGTCTTTGTCAGAGGTGAAGTCAGCAGGGTGATGGTCTACATACAGGTTACATTGCATGAGAAATCCTTGACATTTCCCTGGGGAGCCGTCATTTATTAGGCATGGATTTTGGGGGAGATGAACAAGAGGAGGCTGTGGCACCTGATATCGGTGAAGCAGGAATGGTCATTACAGGAAACCAAGCACTCCAAATAAAAGTGTGTCACAAAACAAACAATACCTCACAATAATGGAGGTGCAAAGAACTGAACAAAATAGTGTGTGAAAATGACATACAGGTGTGTGAACAGTTATCAGAATTCAGGGGATTGGGATCTGGAGAGTGAGCTGCGTTCAGGGGATCTACTGTGTTTGAGAGCGTGAGATGGAAAGTGGGCTATAAAGTGAGCTGCATTCAGGGGATCTACGTGTTTGAGTGTGAGTTGGAAGCAAATGTTACAACATGTTCCTTAGCAATCTCCACACAATACCCCATAATGACAAAGTAAAAACAGGTTTATAGAATTGTTTGCAAATGTACATACAAAAAATGAAATACCTTATTTACATGAGCATTCATGTTGCTATCAGATTAGAAATTGAGTTCAGTTGCATTCTGTTTATGTCACGCCCTGACCGTAGAGATCTTTTTATTCTCTATGTTTGGTTGGTCAGGGTGTGACTCGGGTGGGAAACTCTATGTTCTGTGTTTCTATGTTTTGGCTGGGTATGGTCCTCAATCAGGGACAGCTGTCTATCGTTGTCTCTGATTGGGAATCATACTTAGGCAGCCTTTTTCCCTTTTGTATTTTGTGGATAGTTGTCTATGCTAGTGGCCTGTATAGC
This sequence comes from Oncorhynchus tshawytscha, assembly GCF_018296145.1. Classification (NCBI taxonomy): domain Eukaryota; kingdom Metazoa; phylum Chordata; class Actinopteri; order Salmoniformes; family Salmonidae; genus Oncorhynchus; species Oncorhynchus tshawytscha. The sequence continues at coordinate 18,851,185 of NC_056451.1, forward strand.
CCTAGTAAGCTTCACATTCATTTTTGTTGTTTCTTGTTTTGTTGGCAACATTTATAATAAAGAAAAATGTACGCTCACCACGCTGCACCTTGGTCCGTTCATTTCCACGACGACAGCGATCGTAACAGAACTACCCACCACCAAAGAAGGACCAAGCAGCGTGGACAGGACGAGTGGATGTGGGAGGAGATCCTGGACGGTAAACGACCCTGGACACAGGCTGGAGAATATCGCTGTCCAAAGGAGGAAATAGAGGCAGCGAAGGAGGAGCGGCGACGATATGAGGAGGCAAGTCATCGATGGAAGCCCGAGAAGCCACTCCAAAAACATTTTTGGGGGAGTTTGGCGGATCTTACTCCCCGTGCTCACGGCAAGGAGCGCGGTACTGGTCAGGCACTGTGTTATGCTGTAAAGCGCACGGTGTCTCCAGTGTGCATACACAGCCCGGTGTGCTCGGAGCCAGCTCTCCGCAAGTGCCACGCTAAAATGGGCATCCAGCCAGGGCAAATTGTGCCAGCCCGGCTAAAGTGGGCATTCAGTGGGCATTCAGTGGGCATTCAGCGGTGCAGGTTCTAAGCACCAGATCTCCAGTGCTCCCCCACAGCCCGGTTCGACCTGTGGCTGCGCTCTGGAGATACAGAGCTAAAGTGGGCATTCAGCCTGGAAGAGCTCACTCCCCTTCTTGGCTTCCATGGAAACCCCCACGGGAACCTTTCCCCAATAGAATCTTTCCCCCACGGGAACCACACCTGTTGGCATTCTCACAAACACACAAACTCTCACAAAGAATCACAACTTTTCTCGCAGCTCTGGTATATAAAGCTTTTTTGAGGCCTTGCTCACAATTCATTCTGTCGCAGCACAATGACCAAACAATTTACTGTATGTGAGGCTCTTGATCATATCTTTGATCATGACACTGGTGAGGAGGAGAGAGAGTCCTTGTTGAACATTGACACAAAGTAGTCTGTGATAAATAGAACAATGTGTTTCATCTGAGTATTTATTATAGTCAAAATAATCCATACATTATGCTTTTGTTACTCAAAAACTAGTTGTATGAGTTCAGGTCAATGAGGCCTACAGGCCATAAATAGCAAATAGAAGTTCAAAACTTTCACAAGAACTCAAGTTGATAAAAATATCTAACACAACATTAGGTGATAATATATGTATTATTATGGATTTATAATCAGCAATAATGGGTTGTTCATTTTGGACCGGGAACAGAGAAGGAATTAACATGAAACAAACACAACAGGAGGGTTAAAAAATAAGCTCCTGTAGACTACCCGTGCACGTTCATCCACTCAGAAAAGAATTTCAGCATCCAAACCTCAACAGTGCACTGTTCAAAACGCCTATAGGAATTGTAATGACATTCGGAGATTGTCATTAGGCCTATACTTGTAGCGTGAATTGATGCATTCACTTTTGTCCACTTACGCCTCGGTCTCGACTACTCATCTCCGCGTGTCTCGGCCACTCGTCTCCGCCTTGTCCGTGTGTCTCGGCCACTCATCTCAACCTTGTCCATGCGTGTCTCCGCTACTCATCTCCGTCTTGGCAAAATGTAAGTGTTCTCATCGAACAACAACACAATTCGGAGCATATACCACCCGGTTTCAAGTCAATTTGCTGATTTTTTACTAGGCTGACATGCAGTAATGTTAAACAATGGTGTAATAGTCTACAGTTTTTTGACATATTGTGTTAATTGTGATAGGCTCACGATTTACCATTACAGCGTACCCCTACTATTTATTTTGCTGGGCTGTAGTAACGGACCGTACCGGCTTACTTTCAGTATGGAGTATGGAGTATAAATGTTTAAAGCAATATGACAATTATAAAAAAATTTTTTTAATTCAAGGGTACTTTTGAGATTGAATAAATTAACGTGAAATGTTTATTTCAGAATCTATACATACTCCATATTTTAGAGTACAGGTGGTATGTATAATTCTAAAAAGGGCCTAAAATTGCCACTTAAATCATAATTTTCTATTTACAAAAGTAAAAAGCATTTCAATCTTCCTCCCAATGAAGTTTATATGTGGGAATTGCCAGAATAGAGATACCAAAAATATTTCCGGGACTTCCTGGCATGGAATTGCCCGCATTACGTGTAAGTGTTACAAACGCCTGGAGTGGTGGGTGCAGAGTCAAATGCAGAGAGCAGAGGATACTGGGGAAACCGACTTTATTAGGATTCCCAAAAAGAACGCCCAAACCAACGGGCGAAAAATCGACAGAAAATAGCCCAACCCAACACAGGGCACAAACGGGCAGGAACACAACACGCACAACCGGACTAACAGAAAAACAATCCCGCTCAAAAATAGGCGGGCCTAACAGGCTTAAATAGACATAAACCAAGAAACAAAATAAGAGACAGGTGCAACCAATAAGACCAAACAAATAGAAAAGGAAAATGGGATCGGTGGCGGCTAGTAGACCGGCGAGCGCCGCCCGAACAGGTAGGGGAGCCACCTTTGGTGAGAGTCGTGACAGTACCCCCTCCCGACACGTGGCTTCCGCAGCGCGCCGCCACCGGCCTCGAGGGCAACCCGGGGGGCGAGGCGCATGGCGATCCAGGTGGAGGAGGTGGAAGTCGCTCAGTAGTGATGGGTCCAAAATGTCCCCCGCCGGTACCCAGCACCTCTCCTCCGGACCGTACCCCTCCCAGTCCTCGAGGTACTGCAGGCCCCTCACCCGGCATCTAGAGTCCAGAATAGAACATACGGCATGACGAGGTACTCATAATGGCCAGATGTGGTACTAAAAGCGGTCTTACACTCATCTCCCTCCCGGATACACACCAAATTATACGCACTCCTAAGGTCCAGTTTTGTGAAAAAACGCGCCCCATGAAATGATTCCACCGCCGTAGCGATGAGAGGTAGCGGGTAACTAAACCCCACTGTGATGGAATTTAGACCTCTATAAATCAATGCACGGACGCAGACCTCCATCCTTCTTCTTCACAAAAAAGAAGCTTGAGGAGACGGGTGACGTGGAGGGCCGGGAGTCGTGACAGTAAGAAATATTTTTCTGGAAAAAGGTTTTGCTCAAAAACGGTTTCATTGGTCATCTTTCCTGTCTGAGGGTGTCATTAAGTAATGTTTTTCCACCTGTCTGAACATAAGGGTTCTCTATTAATGGTAATATTCAAATGACGTAATAACTCCCCACTTCAGAGTTCTTATACCATTCTGAGTGGTAAGACCTTTCATTAATGGTAATATTCAAATGACGTAATAACTCCCCACTTCAGAGTTCTTATACCATTCTGAGTGGTAAGACCTTTCATTAATGGTAATATTCAAATGACGTAATAACTCCCCACTTCAGAGTTCTTATACCATTCTGAGTGGTAAGACCTTTCATTAATGGTAATATTCAAATGACGTAATAACTCCCCACTTCAGAGTTCTTATACCATTCTGAGTGGTAAGACCTTTCATTAATGGTAATATTCAAATGAAGTAATAACTCCCCACTTCAGAGTTCTTATACCATTCTGAGTGGTAAGACCTTTCATTAATGGTAATATTCAAATGACGTAATAACTCCCCACTTCAGAGTTCTTATACCATTCTGAGTGGTAAGACCTTTCATTAATGGTAATATTCAAATGAAGTAATAACTCCCCACTTCAGAGTTCTTATACCATTCTGAGTGGTAAGACCTTTCATTAATGGTAATATTCAAATGAAGTAATAACTCCCCACTTCAGAGTACTTATACCATTCTGAGTGGTAAGACCTTTTATAAGTCACTATTTTATAAATATTATATTCAAAAAATCTTGTCTCATCTTTGCAATGTCTCGTTGTTGCTGGATCGCTGTTCTGTGTTGTCAACTTAGCTTTTTAAATCATTTGAATAAGCCTCTTTAAGTATGAGCCTGTCTGCAGTGTTTCATTATAGTGAGGAAAGCAGCTTTGGATGCTAAATTTAACATGGATCTGCTGCATTAATTCTCTAATATTTATCGGAAGGAAAAAGTGCTTGGAATGTGGCTTCATCCGTGTTCGAAATTCAGCAAGAAAGCTGTGTGAACACATAAGTTATAAACAAGCTTTGACACCTCATTTGATCCCTGAAACTCCCATACTTCAGATTATGATTATCAATATTTTTATGGTATTGAAATACACATTTCTCCTGCAGCACAGCTCAGAAATGCCTTAAGATTGTGGAAAATACTGTAGTTCAATATATTGTCAACTCCATTTCTGTATATTGAAAAAGACTATTGGCATTGTGAACTATACAACACTGGAGAATAAATTCAAGATGACAGTGAATATTTGAGAATCAACACTAAACTAAATAAAAGCCACATTAGGAACATTCAACAAGCTGCAAAAACATATCAAAGTAACACACTGGTCCCTTGAGAAAGCAAAGAGACTGTCAGTGATGTACTATTCAGACAAGGATGAGCACAAGAGATACATAAAATCACATTGGCAGCTGCACAGTTCCTCTTCTCTTATCCCCACTGACTAGGCTTGACTAGACTAGACTCGTTTTGACTGAATAAGGAAGCGTGTGTGAAAACAGTGAAGCTAGCTATGTCACCCACCATCTAGCCTGTTCCTGAGGCAACAATGACAGCTAGCTAGTCACAGTCTGTCTGGTACTTTCATATCATAGTATTTCATTAGCGCTGTCTGGGACACGGAAGGTACGGACTAGAGGCATGGGCTCGCACAATCTAACCCAAGGCCTAAAATACATTACTTCAATCATCTTCTTCTGACCCAAAACAGGACAACTTTACAACAATCCTTGCAATATAACCAAAAATCCCTTTCGGATTGATATGTATTTTTTCCACAACCTTGACCCTGATTTACAGCTATCTGGCTGTCTATCGCTTGGCACTGTGTGGAGCTTCAAATAGATCCTTACCTTCTGTCAGGTATAAAGACTATGGGACACATTTAGTCCAGAGTGTGTGGAGGGCTCTCTTTTTTTAAATCTATGTGGCATACTTAGCATCTGAGGGATAGTTACTGTATGTTCTGTCTTGGTGATACACTGTTTGGTTAAGAGTCAGAGAGATACTGGTTTTGTTCCATTATCCACACTACTATACCAGTCAATATGAATAATCACTGTATTGGCAATGCATTTGAAGGGGTAGCTGCAAGTCAATAGACATGTTGCAAACATCTTACTGATAGTCTACTCATAGTTTAAATCAAGTGTTACCTGAGGATCAGATGTGGATGAATGCTGGGATTATACTCCTGCATTAATGAAGCGCTATTAAACTGAGCGGTCACCTTCTCCCAGCCTACCTGATGATCCACTTAAAGCTAGGGGTCCGGGCCCTGCAGGACTCTTCAGTTTTGCCTCCCTCCATCACAAATGGCCTGAGCTTACTTTATAATTGCCTATGCCAATAACATACACAGCTGTTCAGCCTGACTGCATCTGGTGCAGAATGAAGGAACCAAGGAAGGGAGGAAAACTTTAAAGGCGTCCTGAAGTTTAGACGGAGAGGACAGTAAATACCCAAATGCAGATATATAGGCTTCTTCTCTCTCCTCTCGCAAAATGGAAAGAATGAATATCTGAAATTATTAACGGAAAAATAAGTTGGAAAATTAGGAAGGACTGTGATGTAATGTTCCTCCATTTTGTGAGAAGGACTGTGTCTACATTTGAAATGGCACCCATTTGGGGGACAAATTAGTGCACTATAATGGAAATGGGGTGCAATTGGGTATGAAACCTTTGTACTCCTTTGTGTGAGGGTAGCCCATGTGGAGGGAAATGCAATGTACATGATCTGTAAAATAAAATAAATAGCAAAAACACATGTGAGCAGAGTTGCTGTTTGATAAAGGGAATCTACCTCCTTACTGAAGGCTTAGGCACTGATCCCAGGACAGTAGAAAATCCCGCTGAGCTGTGTCCCAGTAGGGGACCTCAGATCTGTTATTAAGTTAGAGGCCTACGGGTGGGTTGACCACAACCACACGGCAACCAAACAGGCACAGAGCTGTATGAGGAAGAATGGGCTGAGAAAGACACCTCTAGGTTTGTGTGTATGTGCCTGTGTGCGTGTGCATGTGTGTGCATGCCTGTGTGCATATGTGTGTGTCATTGTGTACAATGTAGCTCTCATCAGGGAGAAATTTCTCAAATATAGTAAATGGACGTGAACAGATGCCTTGGCTGTGTACATGTGAAAAAACATGAAAAATGAGGAGCCGGTAGAGAACAGTGAGAGTGTATCATCTAAACTCACCGAAATAGCTGCATGTACACCAAACAACCAAAGATAAAACGTCTCAGATTATCAGTGACATTTACATGTCAGAAATTATGAGGGAGTATTGCATCAGTGTTGGCAAATTGTAACTTAAATCAACCACTTTCAAAAGATTTGGAACATGTGCTTTGCCAATGGCACAACATACAAAGCTTTTGAACAGGACGAAGAAATATGGGCGTACTTGTGACAAATTACATTTACTGTGGATGTGTAGTCTAGCCTATGCAAAACATATATATATATATATTCTTTTATCTGAATCACTCTGACAAACATCTTCTGTGATATGAAGGGGAGCATCACAGAGTAGCTTTCTTTGTGGGAATATGTGTTATCAACGACAGTTAATGCATCAAAAAGCTGATTGTCTCTCATACTGTATGCAGCCATCCACTGCAGCAGGCAGGAGAGGCTAATAAAGCTTCTCTGTAACTATCTATCTGTGGCGTCACCATTCACACACACACACACACACACACACACACACACACACACACACACACACACACACACACACACACACACACACACACACACACACACAATAACACATCATCTCACTCTCAATGCAGCTAGAGGGAGGTACCTCTAGCAACACAAGAAAGAGGAATAGGCCACAGGGGGTTAATACAGGGTTAATTTAGTATGGTGTAGCAGCCTACAGTGCCTTCAAAAAATATTCATACCCCTTGACTTTTTCCACATTTTGATGAGTTACAGCCTTAATTGGTGTTAAAACCAATTGTTTTCTTGTCACTGGCCTGTGTTTTTTTCTCTCGAAATGTGTACAAATGAATTTAAATTTAAACATGTAAATGTCTTAAGTCAATAAATATTCAACCCCTTTGTTATGGCAAGCCTAAATAAGTTCAGGAGTAAACATGTGATTAACACATCACATAGTAAGTTAAATGGATTTAGTCTGTGTGCAATAACCGTGTTTAACATGATTTTTGAATGACTACCTCATCTCTGTACCCCACACATGCAATTATATGTAAGGTCCCTCAGTCGAGCAGTGAATTTCAAACACAGATTCAACCACAAAGACCAAGGAGGTTTCCAATGCCTCACAAGGAAGGCCACCTATTGGAAGCTTGATTTAAAAAATCAGACACTGAATATCCTTTTGAGCATGGTGAAGTTATTCATTACACTTTGGAAGGTGTATCAATATACCCAGTTACTACAAAGATACAGCCGTCATTTCTAACTCATTTTCCGGGGAGGAAAGAAGCCGCTCAGGGATTTCACCATGAGGCCAATGGTGACTTTAAAACAGTTACTGAGTTTAATGGCTGTGATAGGAGAAAACTGAAGATGGGTCAATAACATTCTAGTTACTCCACCATAATTGACAGAGTGAAAAGAAGGAAGCTTCTACAGAATAAACTTATTGCAAAACATGCGTTCTGGATGGTAAGTTGGTGGTTGAAGATATCCCTCTAGTGGTGTGGGGTCTGTGCTTTGGCAAAGTGGGTTGGGTTATATCCTTCCTGTTTTGCCCTGTCCGGGGGTATCATCGGAAGGGGAAACAGTGTCTCCTGACCCCTCCTGTCTCAGCCTCCAGTATTTATGCTGCAGTAGTTTATGTGTCGGGGGCTAGGGTCAGTTTGTTATATCTGGAGTACTTCTCCTGTCTTATCTGGTGTCCTGTGTCAATTTTAGTATGCTCTCTCTAATTCTCTCTTTCTCTCTTTCTTTCTCTCTCTCAGAGGACCTGAGCCCCAGGACCATGCCTCAGGACTACCTGACATAATGACTCCTTGCTGTCCCCAGCCCACATGGCCTGCTGCTGCTCCAGTTTCAACTGTTCTGCCTGTGATTATTATTATTTGACCATGCTGGTCATTTATGAACATTTGAACATCTTGGTCATGTTCTGTTATAATCTCCACCCGGCACAGCCAGAAGAGGACTGGCCACCCCTCATAGCCTGGTTCCTCTCTAGGTTTCTTCCTAGGTTTTGGCCTTTCTAGGGAGTTTTTCCTAGCCACCGTGCTTCTACACTTGCATTGCTTGCTGTTTGGGGTTTTAGGCTGGGTTTCTGTACAGCACTTTGAGATATCAGCTGATGTACGAAGGGCTATATAAATGAATTTGATTTGATAAATTTGATTAGATTTGTTTGCAAGGGAGTCGTTAAGGGGGGGAAACATAAATGATTCATGGGGCCCTAGCCTGATAGGGGCCCCTAAATGTTAAGAAAATTATTTGTTTATCATTTAAACATTGTCAGACAAAATAATCTGTGATGAAAATGAAAATGTATAACTATAATCAGATCAGGCATCTTTACCCAACCATCCTGTTTGTACCCCCCACCCTCCCATAATGCACATGGTTTGGTCCATTCTCCACTAGGAGCAACAACAAAAAATACAGCTGATCTGACAGATGCTCCGGCATGCAGCCTAAGCATTCACGAGAGTTAACTACTATGCCCCCCTCAAAAATGAAATCAGGTTTCCAGAAAAGGGAAGTGCAGACTGCCTGCCGAACTGAGTAGCCTAGCTAGCCAATATAGCTGGCTTGATAGCTTGCTAGCTACTGGTAGCTGCCTACTGTCGTGTCTCTGGCTATCATTAAATGTGAATTCTGTTATTTTATCAAATCAAATCTCTGTAATTATTATTATGTGATTAAACTAATCATGTACATTTAATTAACTAGGAAGTCGGGGGGCCACGGGAAATCTTCAGATTACAACGTTATAATTAATACTTTAATATCTGATCAATGGGCAAAGAAAAAGGGGCGTGGACCGATAAAAGAGCAGGAAAGACAAAATGGATTCACGACACACAGTGGGTAATTATATTCATTGAAATGCTAATCCTTTGCACATGAACGGCAGCTCATTCGGGAATAATTGCAATAAATATATTTACGCCCATATGTAGTTGTTGTCTTCTCAGTTGGAATCGTCGGTCCGTCTGCTGGAAAGTCTGATCATCAGAGAGTCTCTGGTTACCTCCCCAGAAGTCACAACGTCTTTTATGGTTGTAGCTTTATCAGGGGCTCCGGATAGTGTCTGTTGTAATGGATACGTCATCCATTGTTCTTAGAATAGATGTTTCGACGGTTGTCAGTATTCTCATCCTGGGTTTACATCATTTCTAGCTGCAGTCTAGTAATTCTATCTAAGATTCGCTCTTATTCTGTAGGGATCGATAGTCTCAGAGTTTAACCATTTCCAGCCGCGTAGCCAATGCTCCACGTGGTATGGTTTTCTAGTCTTAGGAATTCAACCATTTGCAACCTCAGCTAATTAGCTATTATTTAGAAGTTATTATAGCTGAATTCCCAAATATTTGCATGATATTTGTTAGCTAGCTAGACTAAAATTAAAACCTAGCATGTAGCCTACTACTACTGCTGTGGACAAAGATCCCAATATGTGTCTACTACATGAAGTTGAAACAGTAGACCTTGGAGGACCTTAGGCATATGATGACTTAGACACACTTAAATACATATTCTATTTGATATGTATACTATTAAAACGTTTTTTCTTTCAGTATTCAATTGTTTTGTACGGTAACCTTTGTAGGAGAGAACATTAAACCTTAAATTCCATTTGTTTACTCACTTCCAAGTTCATAGACAGCCCCGTGTAGGCAGAATGTCAGCAGAAAGCTGTCAGACAGACTGATGCAGAGGAGAGCAGGGAGGAGGAAGAGGAGTTAAAGAGTAGCAGCAGTGCCAGCGAAGGAGTGACAGAAGATTGAACAAGCAAGTAATAAAGGAAAGGAAGAGTATGGACAGATTCAAAGTGAGGAAGATGAGGTTTTACATCTTCCAGCACTGTGGCCAGAGAAAGTACAAGACCATGAAAGAGAAGCTATTGTTCGCAGACCCGCCAACAGGTGTGGTGAGGAGACAGAACTGTATATAATCATGCCCCCAGACTCAGAAGGCAAGTCATTCCTCAACTATTTATAGTACAGTAAGTCAGCAAACGGAAGAGAAAAGGTGCAAAGAGACTTATTAATAGTAAGACTGGCTTATTAATAGTAAGACTGGCTTATTAATAGTAAGACTGGCTTATTAATAGTAAGACTGGCTTATTAATAGTAAGACTGGCTTATTAATAGTAAGAGTGTAAAGGCATTATATTGCATTCCATGTGTTCTTTTTTCTCAAAGTAAACCATCACCCAGTTCTCTGAATAGTAAGGATGGCTATAAGATATTATCAGTGAAATGGCGGAGAATGTATGACAAACTACCAGAGCATGAGGATGGTGTGTCTCACGAGAACTGAAATGGAAAAATCTGCAGCATACCATAACAACAACTACACATCAAATCCAATTGTATTGGTCACATACACAAGGTTAGCAGATGTTAATACGAGTGTAGCGAAATGCTTGTGATTCTAGTTACGACTACGCAGTAAAATCTAACAAGTAATCAAACAAATTCACAACAACTACCTTACACACAATGTAAAGGGATGAATAAGAATATGTACATATAAATATATATATATATATATATATATATATATATATATATAATATATATGGATGAGCGAAGGCAAGATGCAGTAGATGGTGTAGAATACAGTACACACAGTTGAAGTCGGAAGTTTACATACACCTTAGCCAAATACATTTAAACTACATTTTTCACAATTCCTGACATTTAATCCGAGTAACAAATCTCTGTCTTAGGCCAGTTAGGATCACCACTTTATTTTAAGATTGTGAAATGTCAGAATAATAGTAAAGAGAATGATTTATTTCAGCTTTTATTTATTTCATCACATTACCAATGGGTCAGAAGTTTACAGACACTCAATTAGTATTTGGTAGCATTGCCTTTAAATTGCTTAACTTGGGGCAAACGTTTCTGGCAGCCTCCCACAAGCTTCCCACAGTAAGTTGGGTGAATTTTGGCCCAATCCTCCTCACAGAGCTGGTGTAACTGAGTCAGGTTTGTAGGCCTCCTTGCTCGCACACACTTTTTTCAGTTCTGCCCAAAAATGTTCTATAAGATTGAGGTCAGGGCTTTGTGATGGTCACTCCAATACCTTGACTTTGTTGTCCTTGAGCCATTTTGCCACAACTTTGGAAGTATGCTTGGGGTCATTGTCCATTTGGAAGACCCATTTGCGACCAAGCTTTAACTTCCTAACTGATGTATTGAGATGTTGCTTCCTTATATCCACATAATTTTCCTGCCTCATGACGCCATCTATTTTGTAAAGTGCTCCAGTCCCTCCTGCAGCAAAGCACCCCCATAACATGATGCAACCACCCCTGTGCTTCACGGTTGGGATGGTGTTCTTCGGTTTGCAAGCCTCCACCTTTTTCACCCTAACACAACAATGGTCATTATGGCCAAACAGTTCTATTTGTGTTTCATCAAACCAGAGGACATTTTTCCAAAAAGTATGATCTTTGTCCCATGTGCAGTTGCAAACTGTAGTCTGTTTTTTATGGTGGTTTTTGAGCATTGGCTTCTTCCTTGCTGAGCGGCCTTTCAGGTTATGTCAATATAGGACTTTTATTGTGGATATAGATACTTTTGTACCTGTTTCCTCCAGCATCTTCACAAGGTGCTTTGCTGTTGTTCTGGGATTGATTTGCACTTTTCGCACCAAAGTACGTTCATTTCTAGGAGACAGAATGCATCTCCTTCCTGAGCATTGTGATAGCTGCGTGGTCCAATGGTGTTTATATTTGCGTATTACTGTTTGTACAGATGAACGTGGTACCTTCAGGAGTTGGAAATTGATCCCAAGGATGGACGAGACTTGTGGAGGTCGACAATTTTTTTCTGAGGTCTTGGCTGATTTCTTTTGATTTTCCCATGATGGCAAGCAAAGAGGCACTGAGTTTGAAGGTAGGCCTTGAAATACATCCACAAGTACACCCCCACTTGACTCAAATGATGTCAATTAGCCTATCAGAAGCTTCTAAAGCCATGGCATCAATTTTCCAAACTGTTTAAAGGCACAGTCAACTTAGTGTATGTGAACTTCTGACCCACTGGAATTGTGATACAGTGAATTATAAGTGAAATAATCTGTCTGTAAACAATTGTTGGAAAAATTACTTGTGTCATGCACAAAAGTAGATGTCCTAACTGACTTGCCAAAACTATAGTTTCTTAAGAAGAAATTTGTGGAGTGGTCAAAAAATTAGTTTTAATGACTCCAACCTAACTGTATGTAAACTTCCGACTTCAACTGTAGGTATTCCTCTTGTCCAGAGAAATAGACTGTATAGACAGTCAGCAGCAGAAACAAATCTAGTCAGACATTTATAAAAACACAGCACTTCTAGAAAGGATTTTGGATGTGACACTGTACTTAGCATCTAGGAATCTTCCATTCTGGGGGAAGTCACTCAATCTTCATGATGTGTTGTCAAAGTATGAGCCGATGTTAATTGAGCACTTACAGAAAGTCAGGGACACAAAGAAAGGAGCACGACTGACTCATTACCCCAGCCCTGAGAGCCAAAGCGAGTTCATCTGGTCAAAGGGTTTCGAAAACAATATATTATGAAAGAGAAGATGCATTCTATAACTCGGGTATATGTGATGCAACTCCAGACATTTCCCATACTGAGCAAAATGTATTATTGGTGAGATAGGGACACAAAGATAAAGTTCAGGGAACAGTTGAATTGTAAATAATTGAATGTTTTCTTGACTTTAAAGACTTTGTTAGATAGACAGGCAGTGAAATTTCTGAAATGATTTTGAGTGCATTGGAAGGACATGGTATTGACACAGCAGATTGCCGTCGTCAAGGTAAATGTAATGGTGCAAACATGTCAGGGAAAGTGGAGGGAGTTCAAGCACACATACTGGAAAAGAATCCACTGGCCACATACACACCTTGTGCCTCCCATACTATTAATCTTGTGGGTGTACATGCAGCTCAGTCGTGCCCAGGAGTATCTATCTTTTTTGGCTGTGTGAATCGTCTACAATCTGTTCAGTGCCAGCCCAGAGCGATGGACCATTCTCAAGGAAAAGACTGTTTGCTGTCTTAACTGCCTTTCAGACACGCGATGGCGTGTGCGTATTGCTGCGGTCAGAACAGTGGCAACTCATTTACCGTCTATCATCAAGGCCCTAGACATGCTTCTTGCTACCTGCAGCCTGACAAACGAAGCCAAATCTGAGGTCTGAAAAGCTACTTTATGTCTTTCAAGGCTTGAAACATAATAATGGGCAAAGCTCTTAAAGACTTACGCAGAACGAGTCACAGCTGTAATCGCTGCCAAATGTGATTCTTGCATGTATAGACTCAGGGGTGTGAATACTTATGTAAATTAGATTTTTCTGTATTAATTTTCAATAAATTTGTAAAAATATCTAAAAACATGTTTTCACTTTGTCATTATGGGTTATAGTGTGTAGATGGGTGAGATAAAACAACATTTTATTTTTTTTATTTTTTTTATTTCACCTTTATTTAACCAGGTAGGCCAGTTGAGAACAAGTTCTCATTTGCAACTGCGACCTGGCCAAGATAAAGCATAGCAGTGTGAGCAGACAACACAGAGTTACACATGGAATAAACAATTAACAAGTCAATAACACAGTAGAAAACAAAGGGGGGAGTCTATATACAATGTGTGCAAAAGGCATGAGGAGGTAGGCGAATAATTACAATTTTGCAGATTAACACTGGAGTGATAAATGATCAGATGGTCATGTACAGGTAGAGATATTGGTGTGCAAAAGAGCAAGTAAATAAATAAAAACAGTATGGGGATGAGGTAGGTGAAAATGGGTGGGCTATTTACCAATAGACTATGTACAGCAGCAGCGATCGGTTAGCTGCTCAGATAGCTGATGTTTGAAGTTGGTGAGGGAGATAAAAGTCTCCAACTTCAGCGATTTTTGCAATTCGTTCCAGTCACAGGCAGCAGAGTACTGGAACAAAAGGCGGCCAAATGAGGTGTTGGCTTTAGGGATGATCAGTGAGATACACCTGCTGGAGCGCGTGCTACGGATGGGTGTTGCCATCGTGACCAGTGAACTGAGATAAGGCGGAGCTTTACCTAGCATGGACTTGTAGATGACCTGGAGCCAGTGGGTCTGGCGACGAATATGTAATGAGGGCCAGCCGACTAGAGCATACAGGTCGCAGTGGTGGGTGGTATAAGGTGCTTTAGTGACAAAACGGATGGCACTGTGATAGACTGCATCCAGTTTGCTGAGTAGAGTGTTGGAAGCCATTTTGTAGATGACATCGCCGAAGTCGAGGATCGGAAGGATAGTCAGTTTTACTAGGGTAAGCTTGGCGGCGTGAGTGAAGGAGGCTTTGTTGCGGAATAGAAAGCCGACTCTTGATTTGATTTTTGATTGGAGATGTTTGATATGAGTCTGGAAGGAGAGTTTGCAGTCTAGCCAGACACCTAGGTACTTATAAATGTCCACATATTCAAGGTCGGAACCATCCAGGGTGGTGATGCTAGTCGGGCATGCGGGTGCAGGCAGCGATCGGTTGAAAAGCATGCATTTGGTTTTACTAGCGTTTAAGAGCAGTTGGAGGCCACGGAAGGAGTGTTGTATGGCATTGAAGCTTGTTTGGAGGTTAGATAGCACAGTGTCCAATGACGGGCCGAAAGTATATAGAATGGTGTCGTCTGCGTAGAGGTGGATCATGGAATCGCCCGCAGCAAGAGCAACATCATTGATATATACAGAGAAAAGAGTCGGCCCGAGAATTGAACCCTGTGGCACCCCCATAGAGACTGCCAGAGGACCGGACAGCATGCCCTCCGATTTGACACACTGAACTCTGTCTGCAAAGTAATTGGTGAACCAGGCAAGGCAGTCATCCGAAAAACCGAGGCTACTGAGTCTGCCGATAAGAATATGGTGATTGACAGAGTCTAAAGCCTTGGCAAGGTCAATGAAGACGGCTGCACAGTACTGTCTTTTATCGATGGCGGTTATGATATCGTTTAGTACCTTGAGTGTTGCTGAGGTGCACCCGTGACCGGCTCGGAAACCAGATTGCACAGCGGAGAAGGTACGGTGGGATTCGAGATGGTCAGTGACCTGTTTGTTGACTTGGCTTTCGAAGACCTTAGATAGGCAGGGCAGGATGGATATAGGTCTGTAACAGTTTGGGTCCAGGGTGTCTCCCCCTTTGAAGAGGGGATGACTGCGGCAGCTTTCAATCCTTGGGGATCTCAGACGATATGAAAGAGAGGTTGAACAGGCTGGTAATAGGGGTTGCGACAATGGCGGCGGAAAGTTTCAGAAATAGGGGGTCCAGATTGTCAAGCCCAGCTGATTTGTACGGGTCCAGGTTTTGCAGCTCATTCAGAACATCTGCTATCTGGATTTGGGTAAAGGAGAACCTGGAGAGGCTTGGGTGAGGAGCTGCCGGGGGCAGAGCTGTTGGCCGAGGTTGGAGTAGCCAGGCGGAAGGCATGGCCAGCCGTTGAGAAATGCTTATTGAAGTTTTCAATAATCATGGATTTATCGGTGGTGACCGTGTTACCTAGCCTCAGTGCAGTGGGCAGCTGGGAGGAGGTGCTCTTGTTCTCCATGGACTTCACAGTGTCCCAGAACTTTTGGAGTTGGAGCTACAGGATGCAAACTTCTGCCTGAAGAAGCTGGCCTTAGCTTTCCTGACTGACTGCGTGTATTGGTTCCGGACTTCCCTGAACAGTTGCATATCCCGGGGACTATTCGATGCTATTGCAGTCCGCCACAGGATGTTTTTGTGCTGGTCGAGGGCAGTCAGGTCTGGGGTGAACCAAGGACTGTATCTGTTCTTAGTTCTGCATTTTTTGAACGGAGCATGCTTATCTAAAATGGTGAGGAAGTTACTTTTAAAGAATGACCAGGCATCCTCAACTGACGGGATGAGGTCAATGTCCTTCCAGGATACCCGGGCCAGGTCGATTAGAAAGGCCTGCTCACAGAAGTGTTTTAGGGAGCGTTTGACAGTGATGAGGGGTGGTCGTTTGACTGCGGCTCCGTAGCGGATACAGGCAACTTTCTGAAGGCACTGTATGTGTGAAGATGTGCTTACATGTTTTATGTTTTGAGGGTGCTCCAGGGTGTGCTTGTAATCTCTCTGATTGTGTTTGTGTAAACTGGAGACTCTCTGTGATCAGACAGCACTGTGTCCCTGGTCCCCCGCTTGACTTGTTCTCCCGGTGTGTGTGTGTGTGCATATGTGTGTGTGTTTGTACAACGCTACCTGACTACTGATCAATGCACTGCAGTAGAGGGTCTCCCACGAGTGTCCATTCACATGATTCCCTGTTTGAAGCCAGTTAAGAGGAGAGTCCAAAATCAACCATTCCAATATAGTGTTGTAGTGGTACAGTGGTGTAATATGATGATGAAAGCCTTTTTCAACCGTTACTAGAAAGGAATACAATTGTCAGTTTTTAGAGCAAATGTGCTAATGTGTCATTATCAGACAATGTTGTCTGCAAATTGCATGCACACCACACTGATTAGTGGCCCTTTCACATGCAAAATGTATTGGGGGGACATGCACCACTATATTAGATAAATAGGGGAAATCCATTACGTAAATGGTGCCCCGTGTGAGGAGAATCCCAGTAACTGGACTAACATCTGGATACGTAATGATATCCAACAGCCAGTATAGCTGTTAGGATACAGACTAGACAGGCACATGTCTAGTGTACATGGTCACTGCTTGATTAGACGAAACCCCTTGAAAGCTCTCTCGTTTAGCACCCCCTGATTTCAGCGACCATTCCTCCCCATACACACGAAGACCTAGTGTAGTTACAGTTAGCACATGGTGCTAACATGCACGTTGAAAAATCTCACTTCCCAAATGAGTCTGTAAACAGGATGTGAAGGCGATGCCGGCAACATCATTTGCAGAAATAAGTGTCAGGGTGCAGTTATGGCGTTATTTAGTGCACCATAAAGAGCCAGGCTATTGATTCGAGAGCAGAAGCGGCTCCACAGTGATTTCTGTCGTCGTCACTCTCATTAAACTGATGTATAGTGCTCGCTATTCTCCTCTATGCCCATCTGCCTTTGTATCTCTCTGTGTCTATCTATATCCTCTATACTCCTCGGTGTTTGTTCATACCGGTCCACATCATCCTGTCTCTGTCTATAGTGTTCACCATTCTTATCTCTGCCTCTCTCTCTCTCTATGTTTATATATCCTCTCTAACCCTCACTGTGTGTTCATAGTTCGTACCTGTCAATATTTCTCCTCTCTATGACTATGTAATGCTGTCTCTCTCTCTCTTTGTATCTCTGTCTTTCATTATGTTTCTATATAACATACTATTGTCTACTCCAGCTAGAGTATGTGGGAGTACTGAAAAGCGCTATACAAATCATGTTATTATGATTAGGGGTTATTATTATTATTTTTATGTGAGAGTACTGTAGTGTAGTACCGGTACTTTCTTCAAAATCTGTCAACAGCATCAAGGAGAATGGAAGAAGGCCACAACAAGCAAAAACAATGGGAGGAAAACTGAATTTGCTGTTGGTACATACTCGGAACGCTTAATTCTGTTTAAACTCTGTTTGTTTATTTGGATCGTGTTTCTGGTACAAGAACTGGCAGACTATACCAGGCTTATGGCTGCGTCTGCTTTGGCAAGAACCCAGGCGGTTCTGCTAAGCCTGTACTCTTCCTCCTCTATAGGGCTCAGTACACACACACACACACACACACACACACACACACACACACACACACACACACACACACACACACACACACACACACACACACACACACACACACACACACACACACACACACACACACACACACACACACACACACACACACACACACCAACTGAGAAATTCCATCTCATCTGTTCCAAATGATTTGGTACGAATTGCTCCACAAACCTGCAGACCCACTAATCTGTGACCTGAGAGAATCAACGTGGGGAAGATAACTAGAGAACACCTCCCAACAGGCCTCAACCTCCAATTCAAGATGAACCAATTGGCTGTACAATACAGTGACTATGATTGTGTTTGCGTGTGGGTTTAGGTGTATTTGTGTATGTCAGACAAGAGGCCTGAATGTAATTCCATCAGTGGTAGATGAAGACGCCAGACTGTGGGTTCATGTAGATTGTGGTTTTCCATCAACATCCAATGACATTTATGAATTTATCTGTTAATTATTGAATAGTGGCCAAAATCTTCTACACTGATTCTATCCTCTGCTGAGCTGATGGTGAGGGCCTTTGTTTCTGTCACAAAACACTAAGTTTGGAAGAAATCTGTCATTTCCTGTAAAGGCAGAGAAACATTCTTCAACCTTTTACGCTAGCTACACAATGAGCTAGCCAACCACATGAGACATTCAAGCTGCTAGATGTGAGGCTACAAGTGAACAAAAATCATTACTTGTGGTTGGAAAAACATAATGTGAAGGAGCAGCAATATACAATATATTATTTTAAGAACAACTGCTCTTTCCATGACATAGACTGACCAGGTGAATCCAGGTGAACGCTATGATCCCTTATTGACGTCACTTGTTAAATTCACTTCAATCAGTGTAGATGAAGGGGAGGAGACGGGTTAAAGAAGAACTTTCAAGCATTGAGACAAGTGAGACATGGATTGTGTCTGTGTGCCTTTCAGAGGGTGAATGGGAAAGACAAAACATGGGTGTGCCTTTGAACGGGGTATGGTAGTCGGTGTGAGGCGCACCAGTTTGTGTCAAGAACTGCAATGCTGCTGGGTTTTTCATGCTCAACAGTTCCCCGTGTTTATCAAGAATGGTCAGCCACCCAAGGACATCCAGCCAACTTGACACAACTGTGGGAAACATTGGAGTCCACATGGGTCAGCGTCCCTGTGGAGAGCTTTTCGGCACCTTGTAGAGTCCATGCCACGACGAATTGAGACTGGTCGTAGGGCAAAAGGGTCCACAGTTATATATGAAGATAAATCGTTTCCCACCACATTTCCTCTTGACAGAAAACCCTTAAACATCGATTTGCTATAAAAGCAAATATGTCAAGCTGCAACTTTTTATTTACTTTGCTGTCTTGCTGCTATGAACGTTGCTAGTCAATGTCAGTCACCTTCATAGTGTGTCCTCTGACTATGATTCCAATTATTGATCCAATTCAAGAAAGAAGCCTTCCTGCACATTACTGACAATCCAATTATAAAGCTGTGTTTTTGTAAAATCCCTATACATTCTTTGAGTTGATGCTTTGACTTAAAGCTCAAAGTTTGTGGACCAGAAATGGATAGAAGAAGAATATGAATATAACTCTGTTGCACTCGACTATGTTCTTGCCTATTAGTTGAACTGTACTGTATTGTACTGTATTGTACTCTTCCCCTGCAATTCTCTGAATAAAAATGTCCATTTCAAGGTGACGCAACGCCTGGTTATACTGCGTTTCTGTCTAAATGTATAGTGTCTAGAGCCATGGCATCATAATGATGGTAATAAGAGGTGGATTAATTCAGGTGGGACTGTGTAGGACCTCACTGAAGGCCCAGGCCCATACATTCTTTGAGTTGATGCTAAATCTCTTATCACAACATAAAACTATTGCCACTGAACACATCCTTAAGGACAAGTTAGCTTCTGTCACTTGTTTTTGATAAACTTACCCTAACCAGCGATTCAGTTCTTCATCCTGGTTCGCGGATATCAAATCAAATCAAATCACATTTTATTAGTAGCATGCGCCGAATACGACAGGTGCTTTACCTTACAGTGAAATGCTTACTTACAAAGCCCCTAAACGACAATGCAGCTAAAAAATATGAATGTGAAATAAAAGTAACGTAATGTTCATGATGACACAATTACATGTGTACAACATCTAAAGACCTGCATCACTGTACTGAGAGCTTTCCTGATTCTAAAAGGAATCATTTGGGTGCTTTTGGAGCATTTGTTGATGTTTTTCAGAACCCCCTACTGCACAATGAGGATGAGGAAGTGAATCGCTGGTTGGGGTTTCTCAAAAACAAGTGAAATCTGAAAGAAAAAGTGTCTGGACCCTTCTATAACATGCTGTTTACGTTTGGTTTAAAAAAAGCTAAACTCTCTTTTAATGTGCAGTGCCATATTCTCAGGGTCTGCACTGCTTCTCATGTCTCTATGCAGGTTACAATCAGAGTAGAATGTCAATATAGCAATCAATACGCCAATGTAGTACCTGTATAACAATATCAATACTAAGTAAAGCTCTGTTTTTTGGGCTGCTGCTGGTTTGTAAACACCAGTAGTGATGGAGGGGTTAGGAGGCTTACCTCTGGGGTTGGTTTCATTTTCTTGCTGACACAGCGATGATGATGATGAGGAGGGTGAGGATGAAGCCTCCCGCCACCAGCATGTAACACTTCCTCTTCCTAATCTGCCTCTGTGGGTCAGATCAGATTAGATTCAATTAGAAAACTATAGAATCTGCAACATATTCAATACATACAAAAACACAAACATCTCATCTCCTCCAGGCACCCATCGTAATACCAGGTGAAATGGCTGAAACACAATTCTGGGTTTTTGGGTTACCTTGGGTTTTTAACATCAGAATGTGTTTTCAGAAATAACTTGTCATGAATACTTGATTTGAGTTTGGTCAAGTGCTTGGTGGTTAATGATGAGAGAAACATTAAGAGCCAGTAGTGTCTGATCACAGAACCCAGAAAAAACAATCTTTTCCTTCACATACTCTCTTTCCTCTTTTTATTCTTTCTAATATCGCCTGTGGTGTAATTTCCCGCATAGAACACAAGCTGTGTCATCCTCTCATGTTCATTACCCTCAATGTATAGTAAAAAAAAATGAATGAAAAAGGAACTCAACTTTGGTAAATAAATAGAAATGAAAAGAACTAGAATGGAGAACAGGGGTTTGAGATATTTCTATATTTCCCTGGCTCCTAGCCTCCTCAGGCGATGGGTGATGTGTCAGAGCAGGGAGGGGAGACCAGAATGTTGTTTTCAAACGCTTCTTCTTTTTCCTCGCCGTTTCTCCGCTACAAAGGCAGTGAGAGCGGCTGCGTTAGACCAGAGCTGGGTCTGGAGTCTTTAAATCCTGACTCGCTTCAAAGCAATTCATCTTCTGAGACTCGAAACATACTTTCCATGTGGAAAGAGAGAGAGAGAGAGAGAGAGAGAGAGAGAGAGAGAGAGAGAGAGAGAGAGAGAGAGAGAGAGAGAGAGGAAAGAGAGAGAGAGAGAGAGAGAGAGAGAGAGAGAGAGAGAGAGAGAGAGAGAGAGAGAGAGAGAGAGAGAGAGAGAGAGAGAGAGAGAGAGAGAGAGAGAGAGAGAGAGGGAAAAAAACTGCTGTCGAGTAATTTTCAGTTTAAACGTTCCACTCCACAACAATTTGCATAAGCAGCCCTGCGTCTGTGATAAGAAGATTGGTAATTTTCAAAGGCTCTGTGGGGATTGAGAATTAAAAGCCTTTCTCCGCTATCTCCTCTCTTGCAGCTGGCCACCACAGATTCCCCGGCTTCTCTCTCACATTTCCTTATAAACTGTGCCTTATAAACTTTCTCTCCCATCCTCTCTCCTTCTACTTGCCTGAACACAGCAGTCGCACAGTGCAGTCTCTCTCTCTCTCGATCTCTCGTCCCTATTCCACAGTTATTTAGGCAGAACAGAAAAATAAATAAGGTAGAGAGAGGGAAAAATGGTTTACTATAACAAAGGAACTGTTGCAGTATTTTTAAACTTGAATTTTCCAGCCACAGGGCTGTGAGAGAGAGATGGGAGAGGGATGGACTGAGACAGAACTGAGAAAAGGAAGAAATGCTCTTATCACTAATTTCCTAATCCTCAGGAGAGTGTGTCCTGTAGGCCTGTGGTTGATGACCTTGTACACTGCAGTTCCCTGGGAGGAGGAGAGGGGAGGACTAGAGAGGATCTCCCCAGCTCTATTCCGCTCAGTCTGAATGACCAAGAACAGGACAAACCTTAACCTCAAGCATTTGGTTGATTCTTGCATTGCTCCAGATGTCCCCATCTCCCTATCCCCCTCCCCTCTCTCTCTCTGCCGCTTGCCCACCCCCCCCCCTCTCTCCCCCTCTGCCGCTTGCCCACCCCCCCCCCCCTCCCTCTCTCTCTGCCGCTTGCCCACCCCCTCCCCCCTCTCTCCCTATCCCCCCCACCCGTCCTCTCTCTCTGCCACTCCGCCCACCCCCTGCCCACCTCTGCCGCTTGCCCACCCGTCCTCTGCCTGCCACTTGCCCACCCCCTCCCCTCTCTCTCTCCCTATCCCCCCCCCCCTCTCTCTCTGCCGCTTGCCCACCCCACCCGTGCCCCTCTCTCTCTGCCACTTGCCCACCCGTCCCCCTCTCTCTCTGCCACTTGCCCACCCGCGCCCCCTCTCTCTGCCGCTTGCCCACCCGTGCCCGTTCCCGCTGGCTCTCACCCCTGATCCTTTCAGTCTCAGTGTTGTCATTGTCATGGCGAGGTTCTAAGAAATCCCCTTTGTCAGCATAAAGGTCTGGTCAAGGATAAGGGTCAACTGGGTTAGAATGAGCTAGAGAGGGGCTGAAAGAGAAATGAGCTTTATACAATATGTGGCACCTTGAATCCACTCCGTTAATCTCAGAGCCAAAGTCAGAGGAGCGGAGTAAGGGCTCTGCTGAAGAAAGCTTGGTCTCATGGTGAGGATACGATTGGAAGCGGTCACAAACGCCAAAATGTTAACATATTTTTCTAGCTATACTGTAACGTTGTTTCATGTCCCCAAACATGACGATGTAGCACCAGGTATGTGTACATTTCCCAAGCATATTGCCATCTAAAGGTGTTCATGCATTTCACAACCATGCCAGGGACCGTGTGTACTGCCTCAGGGTATGGAAAAGCATGAGGCTGCTACACTGCATCCTCACAGTCCAAGATGATCCTCACCACGGTTAGTAGCAGCTGCAAGTCATGTCAGACCGTGCCAGCACGCTCCAAACTCATCACCATTTCTCTCATACAGATAGACAATCTCACATTGAGCTTCCGGGAGGGGAAAGCTATTTACCTTATGTGTGACATTAGAAATGTCTTAATAATACAATAATAATGGCACGCAATGATTACTGACATCATATTTTTCCTCCTTTATCGCATATGGAAGACGAAAACTAGCTGCCTCCTTCGTAATGGGATTATGTGAAATGTGTACAATCAAATTCCCAGTCAACCCTGATAATGATATATAAAAGGCAGTGGTGGGCCGTCAGGGCCAGCAAGGCCTTCTCTGCTGGCCTAAACATCATCAGAATATCATTTAAAAAAATATATATTTTCCCACAAATATGTATTAAATGATTCCCCAGAGTAAGAGTTATACTCTTCATTTCATAGCTCTCCTCTTGGTTGCACTGCTTCCAGCCCCAGGTTGAGATTTGGAGGGCTGGTCTTTATGTTAGATCTTTTATCCAATCATATTTGCCATCATGTGTTGCCAGGGGTCTAAAATCTGCCCTCAGGCCTTCAGAATGTAGCTTAAAGTGAATGGAAATTAAAATTTTGTGTAAACCAATCAGCTTTAGAGTTGGCTATTGTACGCCTGCTGGCTGGCTCCAGTATTACACAGGAGCCAGCTAGCAGGCGTAGTGCGTGCACGTCTTTTGATTGGATTACCAATATTGAGAGGCAAGTCCTATGGGCAGGTCTATGCAGAACTATGAAACTGAATTTGATAAACAAATTAATTTGCGTACTACTAAGCTGTTTTTTCAACCCACAATGGCGGAAGGAGGAGCAGATATCGATTTGGTCGAGGATATAATTATAACGCCATTCTCAAGACGAACTTTTCAAGAAAAGTTAGACATTGTAAGGAGAGGTCGCCAGACGCCGACGCTACAAAGCCTGTCCCAGGCGGGAAAGGGGTTCGTTCGCCACTTTCAAAGTTCCAACTACGAGCGCTATCAATGGCTTACAGGCTTCCGAGAAGCACTGCAAACTGTACTGATGGGAATGCCTATTATTTGCAAGTGATCGATTTGGTGTTTGGAGCGAAACACTGGCTTTGCAAACTTGAGTTGTCTAACCAAGGCAGCAACGAGACACCAAAGTACGGCTGGGCACTTACAAGCAATGGTGCTTTTGAAACCTTTTGGGGACACCCGAGTGGATCTACAGCTCAACGAACAAGCGCACAGGGCAACGGAGCTGCAACCAATGAAAAGGTGAAGAAAAATAGGGAAATATTGAAAAGACTTTCACTTAAAGCTCAAAGTTTGTGGACCAGAAATGGATAGAAGAAGAATATGAATATAACTCTGTTGCACTCGACTATGTTCTTGCCTATTAGTTGAACTGTACTGTATTGTACTGTATTGTACTCTTCCCCTGCAATTCTCTGAATAAAAATGTCAATTTCAAGGTGACGCAACGCCTGGTTATACTGCGTTTCTGTCTAAATGTATAGTGTCTAGAGCCATGGCATCATAATGATGGTAATAAGAGGTGGATTAATTCGGGTGGGACTGTGTAGGACCTCACTGAAGGCCCAGGCCCATGGCACCCCACTGATAAAAGGAGTAGGAAACAAACACTCACGGCCAGTCCTGGGACCCTCAGTGGAAGTACAACTGTAACAGGCTCCCTGTATCTTGTCACTGTCTCTGCTGCATCTCCTCTGACTGGACCACAAACCCCTGCCTGTCCCCGTCCCCATCCCTGTCCCTGCATCGCCTCTGACTGCACCACAAACCCCTCCCTGTCCCTGTTCCCACCCCCGTCCCTGCATCGCGACAAACCCCTGCCTGTCCCCATCCCCGTCCCTGCATCGCCACAAACCCCTGCCTGTCCCCATCCCTGTCCCTGCATCGCCACAAACCCCTGCCTGTCCCCATCCCTGTCCCTGCATCGCCACAAACCCCTGCCTGTCCCCATCCCTGTCCCTGCATCGCCACAAACCCCTGCCTTTCCCTGTTCCCACCCCCGTCCCTGCATCGCCACAAACCCCTGCCTGTCCCCATCCCTGTCCCTGCATCGCCACAAACCCCTGACTGTCCCAAACCCTGTCCCTGCATCGCCACAAACTCCTGCCTGTCCCCATCCCTGTCCCTGCATTGCCACAAACCCCTGCCTGTCCCCATCCCCGTCCCTGCATCGCCACAAACCCCTGCCTGTCCCCATCCCTGTCCCTGCATTGCCACAAACCCCTGCCTGTCCCCATCCCTGTCCCTGCATCGCCACAGACCCCTGCCTGTCCCCATCCCTGTCCCTGCATCGCCACAAACCCCTGCCTGTCCCTGTTCCCACCCCCGTCCCTGCATCGCCACAAACCCCTGCCTGTCCCCATCCCTGTTCCTGCATCGCCACAAACCCCTGCCTGTCCCCATCCCTGTCCCTGCATCGCCACAAACCCCTGCCTGTCCCCATCCCTGTCCCTGCATCGCCACAAACCCCTGCCTGTCCCCATCCCTGTTCCTGCATCGCCACAAACCCCTGCCTGTCCCCATCCCTGTCCCTGCATCGCCTCTGACTGCACCACAAACCCCTCCCTGTCCCTGTCCCCATATCACCTCAGACTGCAACACAAACCTCTCCCTGTCCCTGCATCGTCTCGGACAGCACCACAAACCTCTAACTGTCCTTGTCCCTGTCCCTGTCCCCATATCACCTCAGACTGCAACACAAACCCCTGCCTGTCCCCATCCCTGTCCATGCATCATCTCAGACAGCACCACTACATTTAGCCCAGCTGCACTCTGGTATTCTGTCTGTGTTTCTCATGTATCTGTGTCTGTGTTTCTCATGTATCTGTGTCTGTGTTTCTCATGTATCTGTGTTTCTCATGTATCTGTGTCTGTGTTTCTCATGTATCTGTATCTGTGTTTCTCATGTATCTGTGTCTGTGTTTCTCATGTATCTGTATCTGTGTTTCTCATGTATCTGTGTCTGTGTTTCTGTGTTTCTTATGTATCTCTGTGTTTCTGTGTTTTCTCATGTATCTCTGTGTTTCTCATGTATCTGTGTTTCTCATGTATCTGTGTCTGTGTTTCTTATGTATCTGTGTCTGTGTTTCTCATGTATCTGTGTATCTGTGTCTGTGTTTCTCATGTATCTGTGTCTGTATCTGTGTTTCTCATGTATCTGTGTCTGTGTTTCTTATGTATCTGTGTCTGTGTTTCTGTATCTGTGTTTCTTATGTATCTGTATCTGTGTTTCTTATGTATCTGTGTCTGTGTTTCTCATGTATCTGTCTGTGTTTCTCATGTATCTGTGTCTGTGTTTCTTATGTATCTGTGTCTGTGTTGTCTCATGTATCTGTGTCTGTGTTTCTCATGTATCTGTGTCTGTGTTTCTCATGTATCTGTGTCTGTGTTTCTCATGTATCTGTGTCTGTGTTTCTCATGTATCTGTGTCTGTGTTTCTCATGTATCTGTGTTTCTCATGTATCTGTATCTGTGTTTCTCATGTATCTGTGTCTGTGTTTCTCATGTATCTGTGTCTGTGTTTCTCATGTATCTGTGTCTGTGTTTCTCATGTATCTGTGTCTGTGTTTCTCATGTATCTGTATCTGTGTTTCTCATGTATCTGTGTCTGTGTTTCTTATGTATCTGTGTCTGTGTTTCTCATGTATCTGTGTTTCTCATGTATCTGTGTCTGTGTTTCTCATGTATCTGTGTCTGTGTTTCTCATGTATCTGTGTCTGTGTTTCTCATGTATCTGTATCTGTGTTTCTCATGTATCTGTGTTTCTCATGTATCTGTGTCTGTGTTTCTTATGTATCTGTGTCTGTGTTTCTCATGTATCTGTGTTTCTCATGTATCTGTGTCTGTGTTTCTCATGTATCTGTGTCTGTGTTTCTGTATCTGTGTTTCTCATGTATCTGTATCTGTGTTTCTCATGTATCTGTGTCTGTGTTTCTCATGTATCTGTGTTTCTCATGTATCTGTGTCTGTGTTTCTCATGTATCTGTGTCTGTGTTTCTCATGTATCTGTGTCTGTGTTTCTCATGTATCTGTGTCTGTGTTTCTCATGTATCTGTGTCTGTGTTTCTCATGTATCTGTGTTTCTCATGTATCTGTGTCTGTGTTTCTCATGTATCTGTGTCTGTGTTTCTCATGTATCTGTGTCTGTGTTTCTCATGTATCTGTGTCTGTGTTTCTCATGTATCTGTGTTTCTCATGTATCTGTATCTGTGTTTCTCATGTATCTGTATCTGTGTTTCTCATGTATCTGTGTCTGTGTTTCTCATGTATCTGTGTCTGTGTTTCTCATGTATCTGTGTCTGTGTTTCTCATGTATCTGTGTCTGTGTTTCTCATGTATCTGTGTCTGTGTTTCTCATGTATCTGTGTTTATGAAATTGGCTTATTTTGGAAGACAAACACATCGGATGTACGTTACATGAATATGTATAGAGTATGTTTCCCTAGTCAGGATCATATAATGGAAAGTTTTAAAGCACCAAGTATAATTTTGTTTCAACTCCAGTTCTGAACTTTTCACGGATGGATAGAGACGGGGAGGATGTTGAATTGTTGTCCAAGTGGAGAACTGACCTTCTGGGGAAATGATTGTTGTCAAAGAACTATATAAAGGACCTGCTACACCTTCTTTCCTGCTCTAGACTAAAAGCATCAATAGATAAGTCTGTTGACTGTCTGTCTGCCCAGAGATATTTACTCTGTGGATGTTTTAGTGTGTGTTGACCTTGTATCAAATCAAATTGTATTGGTCACGTACACAAACTGTATTATGTTATCGCGGGTGTAGCGAAATTCTTATGTTCCTAGCTTCAAAAGTGCAGTAATACGTAAGAATACAAAACAATACATGTAAATAAAATAAAAATTTATTAATTCATAAATATAGACATATTAGAACAAGCAATGTCAGAGTGCAGAATATATACACAAAACATTAGGAACACCTTCCGGACATGGACACTACAAGGTGTTCAATAGCATTCCACAGGGCTGCTGGCCCATGTTGACTCCAATGCTTCCCACAGTTGTGTCAAGTTGGCTGGATGTCCCTTGGATGGTGGACCACTCTTGATACACATGGGAAACTTTTGAGCGTGAAAAACCCAGCCGTTTTGCAGTTCTTGACACACTCAAACCAGTGCGCCTGGCACCTACTAGCATACTCCGCTCAATGGTACTGAAATTCACCCTCTGAATGGCACACATACACAATCCATGTCTCAATTGTCTCATGGCTTAAAAATCCTTATTTAACCTGTCTCCTCCCCTTCATCTAAACTGATTGAAGTGGATTTAACAAGTGACATCAATAAGGGATCATACTCACCTGGATTCACCCGGTCAGTCTATGTAAATGTTTTGTACACTCAGTGTATATTACCTGATGGTGTGTATAGGCACTATGGACAGTATATGAATAGAAAAGGTGTGTACAGCAGTAGTTATATAGGATGATCCTTGACTAGAGT
Organism: Oncorhynchus tshawytscha; assembly: GCF_018296145.1. Taxonomy (NCBI): domain Eukaryota; kingdom Metazoa; phylum Chordata; class Actinopteri; order Salmoniformes; family Salmonidae; genus Oncorhynchus; species Oncorhynchus tshawytscha. The sequence goes on from NC_056451.1 coordinate 18,879,847, forward strand.
ACAGTATATACATATGAAGTGGGTAAAACAGTATGTAAGCATTATTAAAGTGACCAGTGTTCAATGACTATGTACATAGGGCAGCAGTCTCCAAGGTGCAGGGTAGAGTACCGAGTGGTAGCCGGCTGGTGACAGTGACTAATGTTCAGGGCAGGGTACTGGGCGGAGGCCGGGTAGAAGCGTTTTTTCAGTCTCTCGTTCCCAGCATTGATGCACTTGTACTGTCTCCGCCTTCTAGATGGTAGGGGGGAGAACAGGCCGTTGCTTGGGTGGTTGAAGTCCTTGGTGATTTCAAGGCCTTCCAGGGTCAAAGTGTGCTGTAGATGTACTGGAGGGTAGGCAGTGTGCCACTGGTGATGCGTTGGGCTGACCGCACCACCCTCTGGAGAGCCTTGCGATTGCGGAAGGTGCAGTTGCCATTCCAGGCGGCGGTACAGCCCGACAGGATGCTCACAATGGTGCATCTGTAGAAGTTTGTGAGGGTCCTAGCAGCCAAGCCAAATTTCTTCAGCCTCCTGTTTATTCTGTATACCGGGGTATTTAGAAATGGCCACTGGATGGTCTTTCAATGCCGCCAAAACTGCTGAAACTATTTATTTGACGTTTTCAATACATTTTAATATTTGTAGCTATTTTTTAAGTAAATACCCGCAGTCAACTTGTGCTTTAGGAGATTAAGTAGATAGTGTTCTTAGTACACCTGTCACATTATTTTACATTATGAAGCTTACTTAGTTTCCCAGCACAGTTGAGCCAGTCACGTGTTTGTTTGTAAATAGCACAATAGGAGAAAGTGGTAGCAGGAGAGTCCAGCTGTGTATTGACAGGGTTCACATTTTATATTGAAAGTCAGTGTTTTTTTTCTTCAATAGAGTGATCAAGGACATGCAACTATAGTTTTCCTTCACAGAAAATACATTAGCGCAACACATTCGGCATAAAATAGCTTCATTTTCATCAGTTGACAACAGAAGTGCAGCGCTATTTGGCTGGCAGCCACACAACTAAATGAGCTTACAATGAAAAAGCAAAAACGATGCATGGCCATCATATTTCTAATGTTTAGGCCAATCATAGAAAGAATGAAGCCAGCTACGTTTCCTAATGTTTAGCTTTTTACGCATAATTTTGCATTTTACTGGAAAAAATCATTCTCATCTGAAGCACAACATTTGTTTTCGATCTGTGTATAAAAAAACAAAGCAAGATATTTCTTATGCTTTTTATATTTTTTTACTGCAATGAAAAACTGCATTAACACGACCCTAGTTTAGCTTACTATCTAAGTAAGTGGCTGAATTAATAAGGTGACAGAGCATCATATTATTTTAGCTGTCTTCCATGTTTGAGAAGTCAAAGCCATTTGGATTAGTTATTTGTACAGCTGCCACTTCAATCTTTATTTCCTTGTGTTTTTTCTACTCTCTGTTCTTGGCCCATCAGTCTGCTCCTACACCTCTTCTCCAAGCAGAGCAGGCAGGCCCATTGCCCGAGCCACTTCAGACTCCACACTGGAGAGCCAGTACAGCATGCGTCAAAACTTTGTTCATTTGCACAATGTCTCTCGTTCACATTCGCTTGTAAAGGTCCAAACTCCCCAAACATGACATTCAGTAGCTCCTTCCTATATATTTATAACTTTATGATCTGGATTGCCTGTTGATGCAATTAGTTTATTATCGTTTGCACTAGTTAGCATATTTAGCTAGGAGCTTCCATGAAAATGTGCTATTACTTGTGCTAATTTGGTTAGCATTATGCAAACACCCAATGGGCTTTTGATGCTCCCTTGTGTACTAAACAGGTAATGCCATAAATCCCGGGGTGAGAGAATAATGGTATGACGATATGAACATCTGGATACCGCTCAACCCTAGTGTGCCCCTGCCCGTTTTCAGTGTTTCTCTGTCTTCTATCTGTCAGGCATAAAATAGTCTGCATTTCTCTCTCTCTCGCTCCCAACTTCCCTTCCTCCTTCCTTCCTTCCCTCCTTCCTTCCTTCCCTCCCTGTCTCCAGCAATATGATAACACCAGGAGCTCCAAAAACAAACCATCTGAGTTAGCATGATAGCGGAAATATGTCTTATTGATCACAAGAGGAGATACATTTCCACGAAGTTGGCTGACGGGTTACAAACAGAGACTGTGACGTCCTATGATGTAATTATGGTAACCACCAATCAAGTGAGTCATTGCCTTTCAATTAATCATTATGCATATTGAGTTTGCTCATTCGTAAATCACTACAAACACATTCCCCATAATCAACTTAATCTAATGGCCAACAATTAAATGCAACACTAACAGAAGTGTGTTTAAATGAGTCTATATTAAACCATCATTCAACACATAATAAAACAGCTATGTTTCACTAGCGACATGGAGGCTGTATAATATAATAGTATCGTTACACAGTAATGAACAATCACAGTTCATCTCACGCTGTTGGACATGGATGGGGCTGAGACACAACATCAGTGTTGTAACTTGAGGAGTCTTCATGTGAGAGGAGTAATCTGCCTGAGGCTAATGGATTATAGATTCAATTTATTTTCAGTGTAAAGCCTTCTGACATGGTGGGCCATGGACTAAAATGTCATCCCCTTTTAATTGACCATTGGTGCTGTTTGACTGAGTTCATGGAACTGTGCCCTTGACTTTCTGCCATTTGTATGTCTCTGTGTGTGTGTGTGTGTGTGTGTGTCTCTCTCTTTTTCGCTCTCTGTATCTTTCCCTTCTCCTCTACAGTCTCTTTCTTGCTCTCCTACTCTCTCCTACTCATCTTCTCTCTCTCATTCACTCTCCCACTCTCTGTATATCTCCCTCCTCAACAGTCTCTCTCTTTCTCTCGTTTCTCTCCTTCAATCTCTTTTCCTCCCTACCACTCTTTATATTGCCCCCTGCACAGTGTTTCTCTCTTCCTCTAGACTAGAAACAGCCGCGTGGATTGGCGGAGAGCTAAATTGCTCTACGTGAGCTTGGTCACGGCTCAGCTCTCCTTGAGATAATCAAATGACAATTAATGGGAAAGCTGTGTGCACTCGCTCATTTGCTCACTCACTCGCTCACTTGTAGAGCAGCAATAGGAACAGCATGAAACAGAGAAAAGGAAGCCTGTAGGAAGGAGAGCAACTCTCACAAAACTTTGGGGGGGAAAGTAATATGGTTTCTATATACTTTAGTAATCCAACAGAAAAATATAAATGCCAGCGTAGATCTGTGAAGAGTGTCCTGACCCTACACAACTATGGTATTGGTTTTTGGGGATATATTACAGTAATATGGGACCTTTTTTCAACAGCAAGGTATTTCTTATGGTGTACATGCGCAATATTCTATTATACTTTAAATAAACTACCCATATAAGAGTAATTGTGTAAGTTATTCAGGAATAATAACTGTGTAAGTTATTCAGGAAGAGTAACTGTGTAAGTTATTCAGGTGTTGTTAGATCCATCCAATAAAATAAATGCATAAAAGCACCTCTCTGAAACAAGTGGATAAATCCCTGACATTGCATGTTGGTCATCTATGTGTGTGTACGGTAGTAGATATGAGAGAGAGGAAAAGTCAAAGAAATGCCATTAGAGAGATAATGATTTAGGAAAAGGGTCGGCTGCTGTTGACAACAAATCACTAAGTAGGACAGTGATATTCATACCATAGATATAAAATAAAGTACAGTAAACTGAAAAAGTATGAAACAGCACATCAGCTCAAATGTGTGTGTGTTTATGCATGTGTGCCTGTGTGTGTATGTGTGTGTATGTGCTTCAATCTGTAGATAGAGGACTCCTGCTATCTCCAGGAGTGATAATTCAATTTTTTGTCTTAATCTGTTGCTGTCTTTTTGATAGATAGACAGCACTTAAAGTAGATGGCCCTGTCTTCCCAGTAGCCTACTTGGTGTGTGAACTGTTGACTGCTCATAACTTGCAGCTGATTGTTGACACATCAACCAGGATTAAGGGGCAGGGCAATTTGTGATTGTTGTTATTTGTAATCCGCTGTACTGGAGGGGGAGTGGCTTCACCTCTGTTGGGCAATTAGCAATTGGTGTTAGTACTTCAGTCTCCCCTGTTTTTTCAGCAGCAGGTCTGTCAGCGGTTTTGTCGCTGAAACAAAGACGGTTCTGCGGAGTTGTTCTGCGGAGTTTCTTGATGAAGGAAAGAGAGGAAGTCTCATATTTGAGTATCTTACCTAGTTATTTTCAGATGATCTCATTTGTCTCTATTGTAGCTTTGTCAACTATGTGTGTGTTTTCTATACCTGTTTGCTCCTCTCAGTGTAGGTTTTACAGATGCTCCCCACCTTTTAAGTGTAAACTGTGCGCACAACCCATGTGGACTTCCTGGTCACCGGCAGCATTTGGAACTCCCTCACTCACCTGTCCATGTCCTCATTTAATTCCATTCCATCTACTGCATCTTTATGTAATACATGTATCACTAGCCACTTTAACTATGCCACTTTGTTTACATACGCATCTCATATGTATATTCTGCACTCAATACCATCTACTGTATCTTGCCTATGCCGCTCTGTACCATCACTCACTCATATATCTTTATGTACATATTCTTTATCCCCTTACACTTGTGTCTATAAGACAGTAGTTTTGGAATTGTTAGCTAGATTACTTTTTGGTTATTACTGCATTGTCGGAACTAGAAGCACAAGCATTTCGCTACACTCACATTAACATCTGCTAACCATGTGTATGTGACAAATACAATTTGATTTGATTTGATCTGCAGCCAAGAACAGCAAGTTCATCTCAGCCTATGCTGGCCCTGACAGAGATATGGATCACCCCAGAGAACACTGCTACTCCAGCTGCTCTCTTCATCTGACTATGTGTTCTCTCATAGTCTGAGAGCATCTGGTCATCACGGTGATGTCACAGGGGCTACTCATTCTAGATTGAGATGTTATATTTTCTCCCTCACTCACCTGTCCATGTCCTCATTTAATTCCATGCTGTCACTGTCACTTGTCCACTCAAGCTTAACATTGTCATCTATCGCCCACCAGGTGCCCTTAGAGAGCTCCTCAATGAGGTTGACATCTTGATAGGTTCATTTCCTGATGGCAACTTTAACCTTCCGACGTCTGCCTTCTATTAATTTCTTTAACTTTTTATGTCTGCGTTGTCGTGAACGCTCTTTCCTGTGGATTTCTGAACATAACGCAACAAACAAACGGAGGTATTTTGGATATAAAAATCATCTTTATGGAACAAACGGAACATTTGTTGTGTAACTGGGAGTCCTGATGCTAAGTGTACTTAATGTTTTGTAGTGCAATCGATAAACTTACACAAACGCTTGGATTGCTTTCGCTGAAAAGCATCATTTCAAAATCTGACAAGACAGGTGGATTAACAAAAGGCTAAGCTGTGTTTTCCTGTATTGCACTTGTGATTTCATGAATATAAATATTTATAGTAATATTTATTGAATGTAGCGCTATGCTATTCAGCGGTGGTTGATGACACTTATCCCGATGTCGGGATTGCAGCCATAACAAGTTAAACCTCCTGTTCTTTTGACCTCAGTCTTTCCCCCAATCACAAGGCATGCAATTCGCTTGACCTCAACTTTACTAGATGCTGTTCGCCTACTGATCTCACTGCAATCCCCCTCCAGGTCTCTAATAACTACTTTGTTTCCTTTTTTATGTCCCTTTCTTCCAACCCTACCCAGAAGGTTATGTGGTCGCAATCTTCGCTCTCTGTCTCCCTCCACTCCATCGTTCGTCAACTAGCTTTTCCGAGCTAATAGTTGGGGGGCTAGAACATAATTAGTATATAATATTAGCAAAATGAATTTGCCCACACTACAAATTAAACAAAATGTTTAACACATCTGATCAGTACATAATAAACTCAGTGACAATAACATAATGAATTCTGTCACTTAAATGGGTTGAATCTGCAGTTACAAGGAAGAGAGAAAACAGTGGTGGACATGGTGGAAAACCTTGAGGCCTTTACTAGGAAGTTTGAGTTGTTTGATTTGGACTTGTCATCTGGAAGGCTAATGCACTTCAGCACACTGAAGAACGGCAGGCAGAGGGACCAGACAACTTCTCCACAAGATTTGAAGACTACAGCATGCCCAAGGATATCATTGTGTTTGTACGTGATCCTCTCACAGTCCACCCAGGTGGAGAATTCTCCTCCCTTGCTAAGAAAACGATACCCTTGCTGGATAAGGCTCCAATTCAAACTGAGCTGATTGAATTCCAGACATCGAGCCATCTCAGGGATGCACTCAGGGGTGCCGAGTCCTTGTGTGTTTCGTGTGGCATGCCCAGAGGGATACAGCACAATAAAGAAACTTGCATTTTCTGTGCCAACAATGTTTGGTTCGACTTACACCTGTGTGTCCTCATTTTCCTCGATGAACGCAGTATAGATTCACGACTGGAACTGGTTTTCACATACACTACCAGTCAAAAGTTTTAGAAAAACCCTTGAATGAGTAGGTTTTCTTTATTTTTTACTATTTTCTACATTGTAGAATAATAGTGAAGACATCAAAACTATCAAATAACACATATGGAATGCTGCAGTAACCAAAAAAAAAGTGTTTGAATAAGTAGGTGTTCTAAAACTTAGTGTAAGTCAATCTAGGACTGCCTGCGCATCAAAATCACATCTATTTTACACGACATCCACAAGATCGTGTCCAAGAGGATATGCAACTTTTCCCATTGAGTAAGTAACTTAGTGGCCTATACGACTTGAATTAATAAATACAAACATTATTTTGAGTGCTTATCCGGGGATATTTAGGTTTCAAGCTGACAGTATTTTCTGTTTGTTCTGTTGTTACAAGAGCAGGCCATACCAATACAGACATTCAGATACATCAACCTTTTTCTTTCAATTATTGTTTTATTTAGGATGCTACAGTTTTGGCCAGTTGCAATTGTAAATAGGCCAAATAAAAAACATCCCACATACATTTTTTCATTGTGAAAGATGCTGTTAAGCCTCATAACCAGCTGAGGTAGGCAAAGTTAATTTATATAGGCCTAGGCTTGGAAGAAATAGACTCCAATTAAACCTTCTTGTTATTTGTAAAGTCAAATTAAAATTAAGATTATTGTTGAAATTAACTACAATATTTTCAGCTCCTATTGATTTTATTTTTGTTATATTGCTATTTAAATGGAAATAATATTAATACTTCATTTGGGGGGTTGGGGGGCTAAATTATATTGCTGGCGGGACAGATTTGGCCTGCGGGCCACCAGTTGGGGAACCCTGCTCTACTCTCTCCTCTTCTATCCTGTCATCTCTCCCTTCTGCTAAATCCTTCTCACTCCTGTCTCCTGATTCTGCTTCTATGACCCTACTCTCCTCACTTTCCACATCCTATGACTCTCAATGTCTCCTTTCCTCCCTGCCAGCTCGGCCCTCCCCTCCTGCTCCGTGGCTGAATGACTCACTGCGAGCTTACAGAACAGGGCTGCGGGCATCTGAGCAGAAAAGGAGGAAAACTAAACTTCCGGAGGACCTATTATCCTTTCACTACATCCTCTATACCTTCTCTTCCTCTGTATCCGTGGCTAAAGCCACTTTCAATCACTCTCAATTTCAAGCTTCTGCCTCTACCTCTAGGAAATTATTTTCAACCTTCCCCTCCTACCTTAACCTTGGTCAACCACACAACCACAAGAATGTTGATGACATCCGCTCCTCATTTACTCCGTCTATTTAGTCCACTTGTCCCACTCACACAGAACTACACTAAGCCTTGACCTCTTTCTCCAGATGAAATCCTGCCTGCTCAACCCCATTCCCTTCTCCATACCCTTCTCCCATTCCTGACCACTGGCCTTGTCACCTTTAACTCAGGAAACCAACACTATACCTCTGACGTCAAAAACTACAGTCCGGTATCCCTTATTTATTTTCTTTCCAAAACATTTCACCATGGTGTCTCTGACCAACTCTCTTGTTAGCTCTCTCAGAACGATTTCCTTGACACTAACCAGTCAGGCTTCAAGACGGGTCACTCACACTGCTCTCCTCTGTGTCATAGAGGCTCTCCGCACTGCCAACGCTGACTCTCTCTCCTCTGTTCTCAACCTCCTAGATCTATCCGCTGCCTTCGAGATGATGAACCATCATATCCTCCTCTCCACCCTCTCAGGGCTGGGAATTTCAGGCTTTGCACACTCTTGGATTGCATGCTACCTGGCAGGCTGCTCTTACCAAGTGATGTGGTGAGGATCTGTGTCTGCACAATGTGCTCTCACTACTGGTGTCCCCCAGGGCTCAGTTCTACTATATCCGTAGAGTACGACCCTACGTCACCCAGGTAGTGGCGTAGGTCCTAATCAAGGCACTTGTCATCTCCCATCTGGATTATTGCAACTTGCTGTTGACTGGGCTCCCCGCTTGTGCCATCAAACCCCTGCAACTTATCCAGAACACAGCGACCCGCCTGGTGTTCAAGTTCTCCCATGTACCCCCCTACTAGCACTGACATCGCTGATAGCTACTTTATTGAGAACAAATGTACTTACTACTGTATGACTGATATATGGGGTTGCCCTACCTAGCTATCTTTAGATGAATGAACTGTAAGTCGCTAAATAACAAGTGTGTGCGTGTGTGTGTGTGTTTGCAGACAGAGTATCAGGGTCATAAAACCTCACTGTGTGGGGTGTTGTGAAGCTATCTACTACTAGCAACAGAAAAGGTTACCTTTTTATTAACCCAATGACACTTTTGTCAATATATAATTTAGGATAGCCAGAGGGCTACACGCTACAGCCCTATGCTACCAACACTGACTTCTAAGCTCTACTGTGATATAATCCAAGCAAGGGTGACAGGGGGGAAAAGTATGACATACAATTACTAGTCAATATACACAAGGAAAATGAAAAAAAAGAATAACCTTGGGCATTTTGTGAATGTGCTACCAAATGGAAATGAGACTCACTCAAAAGAAATCCGAAAGAAATCATAACCAAGTAATACTTCATTGCAGTCTACCGTCTGATGCACATTACTAACGTATTTCCGTTCTTAGTCAATAAAGTTGTACAATGAAATTGAAACCTCATAATCATTATCTTGGTGGAAGAAACAGTTGTTTATGGAATTGGAGTTCAGTGTTGGTATATTTGTTTGATTTTCCTATTAGACTCCAGGCTAACATTTTACTGTTTCCATCAGACCAATTAATTTAGCTAACGGCAAAAGCTGATAAAATATGACATGAAAATGTGATCTTTATTGTTATTTCCACAGCATCATAATGAACGCAATAAAGTAGTAATGAAATAGCAAACCCTGCGATTTGAAATCATGTTTGTCCTACTGATCCTGTAAATAGATGTGTATCAGCATGACACCTGAAAATCTCCATTAAAATGTAATGTCAGTACCAGCAATACACAGACATGACAATATACAGGAACTGCATTTAGTTGACATAAACGCCTGACCGCACACCCGCCTGTGAGTACACAGACACACACACAGACATACACATATGCACACACGCACCCACATCACTGAACCTGGACAATGAAATGAGGATACTACTGCACCTGGTGATGGCTGGCCTTTGCTAGCTCCTGATTGGCTGACTCCACGTTGGATGTGGTGGTCTGAATGTAGTCCTCAATGCTATCTGAAGAGACATAACAGCATGGTAAATATAACGATTATAATTCATAGCAACACAGATATATTTTATAGCAACACAGTACCCCCAGTTTAGGACCTTTTCTTATCAGGTTGAAGCACACTGGGTACTCACTCTTTCATTCTATAGTGGTAAAAGAAGAAACATACGGGTGCTTCCACTACTTAGTAGGATTTTGTCACTATACTAGGTATGTAACAAATGGAACAATTTTCTTAATGTTTAAATGGCCATCTTTCACACACATACACAAGAAAATGTATACAATTCCACATGACTTTGGGCCTCCCAAGTGGCGCAGCGGTGCTGCATCGCATTGGTATCACTACAGACCTGGGTTCAATCCCAGGCTGTGTCACAGCCGGCTGCGACCGGGAGACCCATAAAGCGGTGAAGCATCGTCCGGGCTTGGGTAGGGTTTGACTGGTGCATGCAGGTTCAGTCGCCAGTGTTTCCTCCAACACATTGGTGCAGCCGGCTCCCGGGTTAAGCGAGCAGTGTGGCTTTTTTTATTTTTCCTTTATTTAACTAGGCAAGTCATGCAAGAACAATATTCCTCATCCTCTTATTTACTGTGCCTTGTTCAGCGGCAGAAAGACAGATTTTTACCTTGTCAGCTCAGGGATTCGATCCAGCAACCTTTCAGTTACTGGCACAACGCTCTAACCACTAGGCTACCTGCCGCCCCAGGGTGATGTTTCGGCTTGGCAGGATCGCGTTTCGGAGAATGCGTGGCTTTTGACCTTCACCTCTCCCGAGTCTGTACGGGAGTTGCAGCAATGGGACAAGACTAAACTACCAATTGGATGTCACGAAATTGGGGAGGAAAAAAACAAATCTAAAAAAATAATGTGAATTCACAATGCAGCTGTGCTGATGTCCGCATTGCACCTGTACTACTATTACTAAGAGAGGGGAGGGGCCCAGTATAGGCAGGTTGGCCACCAGGCACACACAGTATCTGTGCATGTGCACGGATTCACATCACACTGTTCACAGCGTGGTTGCCAGTGCAACAAATCAGCAGAGAAGTTGAGCCTCGCACTTCAACGCTCTTAGTTGTTACGGAAATTGACCCACTATGCTGTTTACTTTCTGCATCTACGGTTAGGGATATTTCTAAACGTTAAGGATACCAATTTTGTTTAAACACTCACACCTTAGCATACAGTATTTGTGTTGTGGTGTTATGTGAGCAATGTGGAAACATCAATATTCCTCGTTCTCTTTATCATGTACAGTCACACTTCTATTTCATTTCCTAAGCGTACTATTTGATAACCCCTCATAATATCTCATTGCTCCGATTGAGTTGCTCGTATGATGTCACTATCAACTTCCTTGAGTGCACTCTCCTTGGTCGTGAAGCTTCAAAATCTGTGTTTATAGACAGACCAACTTAGTTGTAATTCTCTCCTTGTTTACATAATCACTTGCACAAGATCCTTAATAAACTGGAAAAGGATGCACACACATTCTCCATCACCGCACCGTAAATAGCGTCACGTTTGATCGATGATGTAGTATATTGAGTTTTCTTTGAGTGACTGTTTTTATGATGCACAACATTCTAATTTAATTTCTATGTTTAATTACTTCCTCATTGGCTGTCACCATAGCGACAGCTTGAGAATAAACTGAGAACGGAGCTTTCAAAAGTCATACTCCTTCATACATTTCATTTTCTAAACATAACAGAAGTCAACCAATTATTAGTCTTTGAATAATCCAAATGACTTGTCTTTTTCCAATGCACACCATAGTAACTATAGTTATTGTAGCCAGTGAGAACTAATTCAAACGTAAATCCAATTCTTTTCCCAATTAAAAACAAATGTTTGGTTCACTGCCCACCAATGCAGTGCTCTCTCTCTCTCTCTCTCTCTCTCTCTCTCTCTCTCTCTCTCTCTCTCTCTCACTCTCACTCTCTCTCTCACTCTCACTCTCTCTCTCACTCTCACTGTCTCTCTCTCTCTCTCTCTCTCTCTCTCTCTCTCTCTCTCTCCCCATTAATCCATTCATTATAATCGCCATAATAATTCACATTTCCTCTCTCTATAGGATTATTTTCCTGCTGTAGCAAACTGGCTCAAATTAATATCCTACATCTGTAGTACATGGCTTGATAATTCGCACAAAGAATCATAACCCAGATAATATGCTAATACAAGGAGCAAATTGAGCCAACTTAGAGACAAGAAAACACACACAAACACACCTCCATAAGCCTTTACTTCCCTCACACCATGCTCCACTAATTATGTCTTTGATATGCAAGACATTTCTAGGGAGAAAAACATCTCATCAACAAGGAAAAGCATAAGCTGTCAAACATGGCTACAACTCATTTTCTACAACACCACATTCTCAATGTATTTGGGTATTGTAAGGACATGTAAATAAATGTCACTGAACACCTTTTATCTGAAAACCACTGTATTCCTCTGGTTCCTTCCAAAAACCACAAGATTGAACACATGCTGTACTATAACCACAATGAGACTAACGCAATACTGAGACAGTAACATAGATGAGTGCACCACTTTACCTTTGATTTACCCAGGTTCCCCTGTCTAGCCTTTCTATCTCTCTCTCTGTCTCTTTTGTTGCTGTTGATTGCATCAGTTCTGGCACAGCATGACCTGTGGCTTTGTCGAGTGTGTCACCACATGGAAGCAGAGGCTTTGTCACAGAGAAGCTACTTTCAACTCTACACCCTCTAAAAAGCACTAATCCAAAGTTCCTGGGTTTGCTGATTTCTCAATTTACTCCTCTACCGCTCCCCCGCTGCTCCTCTGGACACCTCCACATGCCTCAGCCCCCTTTTCCCCCTAAAGCCCCATCAGCTTATTCAGACCCAGCTTTTATTATACACATAAAAATAAAAATCTCACCATGTGCACATCAGCTATAGAAAAGCAAAACATGCAATTTACCTGATTCTATTTCAAGGTTGGATGGGAGAGAGAAACAGTATGTCTGTGGTCCATAATGGATGTGAAAAAGACTACAGCAGTAGAGTAGTACAGCTCTCAGGTACTTGGACATAGCACCTTCACTCTGTACACTGGTGAGCTGAACACCCTCTCACAGGTACCAACTCCACCATCTCTTAAAGCCATCATGTTCATCATTACACACTCTAGCACCTTCCCACCACATCAATGTTCCACTTCCCTCTGTATCCATAGTCTCAATGTATCCATAGTCTCAATGTATCCACAGTCTCAATGTATCCACAGTCTCAATGTATCCACAGTCTCAGTGTATCCACAGTCTCAATGTATCCACAGTCTCAATGTATCCACAGTCTCAATGTATCCACAATGTATCCACAGTCTAAATTTATCCATGATGTATACCCTCATAATCATACTAAAATATATCCTCCCTACATCCTCACATGAAGGACGACTGCAGAAATTGAAGAGACATAAATATAATGAGATTCTAATGGCATTTTACTAGTGTACCCAATTTCATCAACAATTGACATTTAACTTCTTAGAACTCGCCACTATTTATTTCCCCTTATTTTCCCTGTACTCTGCATATGAGAGAAATGAGGAGGGACACAGAAGTTGAAAGGAGAGATTTCCTCCTGCGTGTTCACCTCAGAAAACCCTTTCTCTAAAGGCCAAACAACAAACAAGTCGTATTTCTGTCTTAACAGAACTTATCTAGGAAACAAAAGTGCCATTTGTTTAAATATTCCATTCCATAAGGCTGAACATTATTCACTCTAAATGTTAAGTACCCTAATTATGGATAGAATCTGGGATAAATGGTGTATTGCTCTCCAGTTCCTCTTTGTTTCTCGCTCATTGCCTGTTGCCTGCTCTCCTGTAGCATTGCGTCTGTGAGAGTTGGAAACTTGGCATGAGTCTAAAGTATAATTCAAATCAAATCAAATTGTATTTGTCACATGCGCTGAATACAACTAGTGAAGACTTTACCGTGAAATGTTTACTTACGAGCCCTTTCCCAACAATGCAGTTAAAAAGTTAGGACATTTGAAAATAGATCAAAAGAAAAGGTCACTGTACTCTAGATGGATTAAAACAGCCAGACTCAGGGCCACTCTCCCACACAATGGACCAATTAGAATAGAAGAAGAATCCTTTTCCTTCATTTATGAGATCTCAACCTCGGACACACATGCACACACACAAAGGTACACACACATACCAGAGACACATGTACAGCAGAATTTGGTTTGGCACACACACTGATATGCACAAGTATGATCAGTCATGCTGCTTCCTTTATGCTTCCCTTGTTCCTCTTACTCTCTCTTCCATCCAGTCTGCTGCAGCATCTGTACACACCTCCACTCTCCTGTCCTCCTTTCTCATGTTTTTCTCTGGTGTTCCATATCATCCCCCCTGTCTCCAGTTCATCTCTCTGCAGGGTGATGGTGGTGTTGTTGTATCTCTCTGTCTGACTGTGCGTTGAACCACACTTTGCCTCTCTCTGCCAAGTCTAGATCAGTGCTGGGTTGCAGGACTTGTTTATCAATAACAGAAGACTGGGACATGCTGTCCTGTCCTCTAACCATTGTTGTTATTGCAACCCACCTGTCAAGCAACCATTTAAGACGTGTTAAGGTTCAAAAGTTGGTTTGATCAATGGGAGTCCTAAGGTGATTAATTATGTCTGCTAACGCATGACGAAAGAGATGCTGTAAAGTTGGTCAAAATATCAAAGGGATTACAACGACACAGAGAGTAAAAGACAGACAGAGTAATATGCAGACACGGATGACCGCACACAGGAGCTCAGGCAATCATAAAAACACACACGCGTACACACAAACACACACACACACGTGATGTCTCACCTATGGCATCTCCCTGCTCGTGCACCATACTGGCCAGATCTTGCATGATTTGGCTGACATCCAACATGTCCCTCTGTAAAGGAAACAGACAACGAAGGGTTAAATAAATACATTCTACTCTAGAGGTCATTGGCCATCCGCATTACTGGAATTTCTTCTTCCATAGTCTCGATGTATTCCCCAAAATAGACAGGGATATGTAAGTCAAAACTTTAATCTTGTGGGCAGGAGGGATGGCAACGTCCCACCTGGCCAACATCCGGTGAAAATGCAGAGCCCGAAATTCAAACTACAGTATTATAAATATTTAACTTTCATAAAATCACAAGTGTAACACATCAAAATAAAGCTTAACTTCTTTTTAATCCAGCCGCGGTTTCAGATTTCAAAAAGGCTTTAAGACGAAAGCAAACCATGCGATTATCTGAGGGCAGCACCCTGCATATAAACACATGAAAAACATATTTCAACCCGGCAGGTGCGACACGAAAGTCAGAAATAGCGATATAAAAAATGCCTTACCTTTGATGATTCTTCTGTTGGCACTCCAAAAGGTCCCAGTTACATCACAAATGGTCCTTTAGTTCAATAATGTCCTTCTTTATATCCATAACAACACAGTTTAGCTGGCGCGCCTGGTGATGTTGCCAGGCAGACCCAAACTCCACCAATGCAAAACGAGCTGAAATTTCAAGCTGTCTTGTCAAACAGCTTTTACACTAAAAGGGTATTATCATAATTTTCACAATTTCACAGTATTACTCCAACCTCATAGTGTGGAAATATTTATAAAACACAACTAAATCTAGTTTTTGACTGCACTGCCCCTTTAAAATCCACCACGCTAAGCCCATTAAAAACTAAATGTACATTTGTGTTTCATATAAAACGATATAAACGTGTATGGACACAGTAATTGATAGAGTGTTGTTTACTTCTGTTTTCGTTTCAGTGTGCAGTCTGGCCACTGCAGAGAGAGAGAGAATTACCACACTGGGTGACCTGCACTTTTTTCCCTCCTCGCCAGTTTTCTGGCTTTGAATCTGTTCACTGTGTATCAGCTCAAAGCATTATGAAGGCTTATAAAACCTCTGTCTATCTCCCTCTCACAGGTCCCCCTTTCCTCCATTATAGCACCATGCAATCACAGCTGCGTTTGTATAGCCTCACCCACTGGGCCATCCATCACAGGTGTCTGATATTGCTGTGGAAACTGGCAGCAGCCATCCTGGCTTTTGGCAAACACCATCTGGTTGGATCCAAAATGGCCTCTGGCAAAACCTCATGACGCTAAAGACTTTCTTGCTGTTTTCATCTTTGGGCAACCCTCTCCATCACACAGGAATAGAATAACAACACATTTATTTTACCTGGCAAAGCGGTTGCTGGCAATCTGAACTCAGTTCATTACAATGACAGAACACTTTAACAAAGTCATGAGTGAGAGTGTGAGTAGAAGAGAGAGAGCGAGTGAGTGACGGGTTGTCTCCTGTTCAGATCCCTGCCAGCCTGGGGGTAGAGTGGGAGTGGAAAGGCTTAGGGCCAGATGTGTGCCCTTTTCCATATTTCATAGGGTTATATTAAGCTCATGGCCACTCTTCCACCATTGGCCTCCCAGGCCCTGATTCACTCGGTTTTAAACAGGAGGTTCTCAGTCTATCCACACACCCACACCCACCCCACCAACTATACATAATGTCCCACAGAGTGTTGACCCATGCTGGGATGGGGACAGGCTATGTTCCATATGCTCTGCTGCACTTCTTGTACACTTTGAATTAATTATCAACAGACAAAAGCACAATGACCTCAAAAGTCAACCAGAGTCCTTTGAAAGACAAATGTTGGGTAAAGGTCTTAAGGTATTAAGAACTGGAATCCTACTCTTACCCAAGACTATTTGGCTTGGCTGGCTAGACTGTAAACTCTCCTTCCAGACTCATATCAAACATCTCCAATCGAAAATCAAATCTAGAGTCGACTTTCTATTCCGCAACAAAGCCTCCTTCACTCACGCCGCCAAACTTACCCTAATAAAACTGACTATCCTACCGATCCTCGACTTTGGCGACGTCATCTACAAAATAGCTTCCAACACTCTACTCAGCAAACTGGATGCAGTTTATCACAGTGCCATCCGTTTTGTCACTAAAGCACCTTATACCACCCACCACTGCGACCTGTATGCTCTAGTCGGCTGGCCCTCGCTACATATTCGTCGTCAGACCCACTGGTTCCAGGTCATCTACAAGTCCATGCTAGGTAAAGCTCCGCCTTATCTCAGTTCACTGGTCACGATGGCAACACCCACCCGTAGCACGCGCTCCAGCAGGTGTATCTCACTGATCATCCCTAAAGCCAACTCCTAATTTGGCCGCCTTTCGTTCCAGTTCTCTGCTGCCTGTGACTGGAACGAATTGCAAAAATCCCTGAAGTTGGAGACTTTTATCTCCCTCACCAACTTTAAACATCTGCTATCTGAGCAGCTAACCGATCGCTGCAGCTGTACATAGTCTATTGGTAAATAGCCCACCCATTTTTACCTACCTCATCCCCATACTGTTTTTATTTATTTACTTTTCTGCTCTTTTGCACACCAATATCTCTACCTGTACATGACCATCTGATCATTTATCACTCCAGTGTTAATCTGCAAAATTGTAATTATTCGCCTACCTCCTCATGCCTTTTGCACACAATGTATATAGACTCTCTTTTTTTTCTACTGTGTTATTGACTTGTTTATTGTTTACTCCATGTGTAACTCTGTGTTGTCTGTTCACACTGCTATGCTTTATCTTGGCCAGGTCGCAGTTGCCAATGAGAACTTGTTCTCAACTAGCCTACCTGGTTAAATAAAGGTGAAATAAAAAAATAAAAAAATAATACATTTGTAGTGGTCACGCCCTGATCTGTTTCACCTGTCCTTGTGCTAGTCTCCACCCCCCTCCAGGTGTCACCCGTCTTCCCCATATCCCCTGGGTACTTATATCTGTGTTCTCTGTCTGTCCGTTGCCAGTTCGTTTTGTTTCATCAAACCTACCAGCATTTTCCCCTCTGTTCCTGGTTTCCCCAGTTGTGACCTTTTCTGCCCGCCCTGACCCTGCCTGCCGTCCTGTACCTTTGTCCCACTACTCTGGATTACCAACCTCTGCCTGACCTGACCATGACCCTGCCTGCTGTCCTGTACCTTTGTCCCACTACTCTGGATTACCAACCTCCTGACCTGACCTGACCCTGCTGTCCTGTACCTTTGTCCCACTACTCTGCCAACCTGCCTGACCTCCTGTACCTTTGTCCCACTACTCTGGATTACCAACCTCTGCCTGACCTGACTCTGACCCTGCCTGCCGTCCTGTACCTTTGTCCCTCTACTCTGGATTAACAACCTCTGCCTGACCTGACCCTGACCCTGCCTGCCGTCCTGTACCTTTGTCCCACTACTCTGGATTACCAACCTCTGCCTGACCTGACCCTGACCCTGCTTGCCATCCTGTACCTTTGTCCCACTACTCTGGATTACCAACCTCTGCCTGACCTGACCCTGACCCTGCTTGCCGTCCTGTACCTTTGTCCCACTACTCTGGATTATCGACCCCTGCCTGACCTGACCATGACCCTGCTTGCCGTCCTGTACCTTTGCCCCACTGCGCTGGATTATCCACCCCTGCCTGCCTTGACCTTTTGTTTGCCTGCCCCTGTTGCTGTAATAAACATTATTACTTCAACACAGTCTGCATTTGGGTCTTACCTGAAACGTGATAGTAATCTTGCTAACAATTCAGCTCCTCTTTTATAAACCCTGGTGGTGAAGAAATATCCCATGTCAGTTTGTCTATAGTATGCAGTGGTGTAAAGTACTTAAGTAGTTTGGGGGTATATGTACTTTACTTTACTATTTATATTTTTGACTACTTTTACTTCATGACATTCCTAATTTAAAAGAAATGTTTTTACTCCATACTCAACACCCAAAAGTACTCAACATTTTGAATACATAGCAGGACAGGAAAATTGTCCAAATCACACACTTATCAAGAGAACATCCCTGGTCATCCCTATTGCCTCTGATCTGGCGGACTCATTTAACATACATGCTTCATTTGTAAATTAAGTCTGAGTGTTTGAGTGTGCCCCTGGCTCTCTGTAAAAAAACAAAACAAGAATAGTGCCATCTGGTGTGCTATATATATGCAATTTGAAATGATTTATACGTTTACTTTTGACACTTAAATATATTTTAAACCAAATACTTTTAGACATTTACTAAAGTAATATTTTACTGGGTGACTTTCACTTTTACTTGAGTATTGTTTTATATTAAGGTATCTTTACTTTCAGTCAAGTATGACAACTGGGTCCTTTTTCCACCACTGACAGTATGTCTAAGTCGCGGAAGTCAGTTGTTTGACTCTTCATGTCAATACCACATCTGTTATGGTGTTTCTGTCTGGGATGCAATAGACAGTCAACAAACAGAGCTCTTGTAAGAGGCAGAGGGGCCTGTATTTGTTTCATATGAAATAAATGTCAGACAGATGCAGACATCAGTTCCATCTGACACAGAGGCCACCGTAACAACACCAGACACACAATTAAACTGCACGCTGAGATAAAGGAGACAAAAACAAGCGGCTGATTGACAGGTCCGCCGGTCGCCACCGCTGTTCCATTCCTCATGTTCCTGAGGTCTAACAAGAGTCTGGGTCGGGATGACACCGCCAGAAATGAGATCTGACGATTGGCTGATATGAGCATTGCCATGAGAGATTGCAGGTTGAGTTGATTCCAAAGGCTTAGAGGTGAAGACAAGACCAGTCGATTGGCTGATAGTGCTTTAGTGCACACTAAGTAAGGAGGAAGTGGAAGAATAGGACTGTATTCTCCTCTGTTAGAAAGCTGATGTCTCCTATTGGATCCATCCCAGTCATGGCTCATATATAATATGTTACCAAATGTTAAACCTTGAGGATCAAGATCACAATGGAAAGGAAATAGTTTGCCCATGATGTTTTCGATGTTTCCATAGGACACTAGGAGTCTTTTTTGAGCTGGTTTGAGAGGGCAGTCCTTGTCGTGCTGAGATGAGGGACATACGAAGCCATTGAGGAGACAACAGTCCCAAACAATGACTCCGTTTTCAAACAGGACCAGCAACACTCTAGAAGGACATGAATATGCTGGAAATGAAGTTCCTGTGAGAGTTAGAGTTGACCAGGTGTAGAGATGACCTCTGGTGTCTGCGGAGTGGAAGGAACTCAACTGTGGGTTAGTGAAGCAAATAATACCCTCCTCCTCCAGGTAAATGATAGCAGCACCAGAAATAGGACCTCATTGGGTATGCAGCTCAGCCACGACCAACGAACGTAGCCGCACAGCTCAAAGCACTGATGGGTGGCTGGCATGGGCACCGCCTCCTGCGGAGGAGTTTGGGAGATTCAGGGCTCGCTCCGTCACCCTCCAACAGGTGAGCCACCCACCTGTCCATTGTGTACCAGCCGAGGAACGAGAGCATACCTGTCAACCAGACTGAAACAGAGGGGAGGAGATAGAGAATGAGGAGAGAGAGAGAGAGAGAGAGCGAGCGCTCATCCTGGCACCTTGAGATGATGTTGTATTCACCCTGCACAGTCACATGACTCATCGTCTGCTGTCAACACTCGTCCTTTTCTCCTCCCTTTTTCCCGCTGCACGGTCACTCATTTTCTCATTTTGAAAGGACGGCTACTTCCCTTCTTTGAAAGCTCAGCGCCAGTTCATTTTCTGCTATGACTTTCAATCAGGCAGTCAATGTGAATAAAACGCACAAAATATGATTGATGGATCATGGCCTTTCTCCCTGTCATTATCAATAGTTGAAAGGGAATCTCCATAGACTAGATACAAAGGCAGTTTACAATAGCTGTCTTCACCATTACATGAAAGTACCTTGAAATCACCAACCCCTTATGACAAGGCATTACAACACTGCAGATCATGTAAATCCATTCCTACAACAATCTAGAAAGCTAGGAGGATGAAAGTGTGAAACCAACAGACCTCTCTCTCTCTTTCCTGCACCCTCCCCTTCTCTCCATCCCTTTCTCTTTCTCTCTCTACCACTCTCTCTATCTCTCTCTCTCTCTCCCCTCCCTTTTATCCCTCTTTCCTCTTTCCTTCCCTCCCCCACTCCTCTTTCTCTCCCTCTCTTTCTGATAAATGTGTTAAGCACTGATAGGAGATTCTCTCCAGATCTCCCACCCCAGCCCAAAGGCATCGGGCAACAGGACACAGTGTCACTGCCACAGCAAAAAAACGGTTAAGCAGATTTACGTGCACGCTTACTGGTGAAAAGAAGAGGGAAAAACTATGACATTTTCTTTCAAAGGGCTGGAGGTTGTGATGTCTCTTTTTTGCCCTTGCTGAATAAACGGTTTAGAATGTAAAATCAAATGTTGCCTTTCCTGCAGGTCCAAACACCTAAAACCCCAGAACACTAAAGAGATGCACATCACATGAACCGAAGGGCAGCCAGAGGATTGGCCAGAATGACAATATTTAAGGGGGTTTATTTATATTTTAAGGTTTCCTGTTGCATGAGTCATGGTTGCTAAAGTTTGTGTTGAGGTTGTGTTGTGATTTATATTGTGTATTTATTATATTCATATTGTGATTCATTGTTTGTGAGTCTCCATGAGGAGGAGGATACAGTATGTCATTGTGATTTCTTCACACGTTTCCTGTTTATGTAATTCATCCACAATACGGTCAAAAAATGACTTTTTCGTCTATTGAGCTTCTAGTCATGAAATCTATGCAGCCTACTCAATCACCTTTTATAGCTACTGTTTACAGGCCTACTGGGCCATATATACAGCGTTCCTCACTGAGTTCCCTGAATTCCTATCGGACCTTGTAGTCATAGCAGATAATATTCAAATTTTTGTTGATTTTAATATTCACATGGAAAAGTCCACAGACCCACTCCAAAAGGCTTTCGGAGCCATCATCGACTCAGTGGGGTTTGTCCAGCATATCTCTGGACCTACTCACTGCCACAGTCATACTCTGGACCTAGTTTTGTCCCATGGAATAAATGTTGAGGACCTTAATGTTTTCCTCATAATCCTGGACTATCGGACCACCATTTTATTATGTTTGCAATCGCAACAAATAATCTGCTCAGACCCCAACCAAGGAGCATCAAAAGTCGTGCTATAAATTCTCAGACAACCCAAAGATTCATTGATGCCCTTCCAGACTCCCTCTGCCTACCCAAGGATGTTAGAGGACAAATATCAGTTAATCACCTAACTGAGGAACTCAATTTAACCTTACGCAATACCCTAGATGCAGTTGCACCTCTAAAAACTAAAAACATTTGTCATAAGAAACTAGTTCCCTGGTATACAGAAAATACCCGAGCTCTGAAGCAAGCTTACAGAAAATTGGAACGGAAATGTCGCCACACCAAACTGGAAGTCTTCTGACTAGCTTGGAAAGACAGTACCGGGCAGTATCGAAGAGCTGCTCGATCATCATCGATCATCCTATTCCTATCCATCCTATTCCTTTCCAACTTAATTGAGGAAAATAAGATCAATCTGAAATTTCTTTTTGATACTGTCGCAAAGCTAACTAAAAAACAGCATTCCCCAAGAGAGGATGACTTTCACTTCAGCAGTAATAAATTCATGAACTTCTTTGAGGAAAAGATCATGATCATTAGAAAGCAAATTACGGACTCCTGTGTATTCCTCCCATGCTCAGTTGTCCTGAGTCTGCACAACTCTGCCAGGACCTAGGATCATGAGAGACACTCAAGTGTTTTAGTACTATATCTCTTGACACAATGATGAAAATAATCATGGCCTCTAAACCTTCAAGCTGCATACTGGACCCTATTCCAACTAAACTACTGAAAGAGCTGCTTCCTGTGCTTGGCCCTCCTATGTTGAACATAATAAATGTCTCTCTATCCACCAGATGTGTACCAAACTCACTAAAAGTGGCAGTAATAAAGCCTCTCTTGAAAAAGCCAAACCTTGACTCAGAAAATATAAAAAACTATTGGCCTATATCGAATCTTCCATTCCTCTCAAATATTTTAGAAAATGCTGTTGCGCAGCAACTCTCTGCCTTCCTGAAGACAAACAGTGTATACGAAATGCTTCAGTCTGGTTTTAGACCCCATCATACCACTGAGACTGCACTTGTGAAGGTGGTAAATTACCTTTTAATGGCATCAGACTGAGGCTCTGCATCTGTCCTCGTGCTCCTAGACCTTGGTGCTGCTTTTGATACCATTGATTACCACAAACTGTTGGAGAGATTGGAAACCCAAATTGGTCTATACGGACAAGTTCTGGCCTTGTCTGTAAAGATCGTATAGATCTTATCTGTCGGAAAAATATCAGTTTGTCTCTGTGAATGGTTTGTCCTCTGACAAATCAACTGTAAATTTCGGTGTTCCTCAAGGTGCCGTTTTAGGACCACTATTGTTTTCACTATATATTTTACCTCTTGGGGATGTCATTCGAAAACATAATGTTAACTTTCACTGCTATGCGGATGACACACAGCTGTACATTTCAATGAAACATGGTGAAGCCCCAAAATTGCCCTCGCTAGAAGCCTGTGTTTCAGACATAAGGAAGTGGATGGCTGCAAACGTTCTACTTTTAAACTCGGACAAAACAGAGATGCTTGTTCTAGGTCCCAAGAAACAAAGAGATCTTCTGTTGAATATGACAATTAATCTGGATTAATCTACAATCGTCTCATATAAAACTGTGAAGAACCTCGGCGTTACTCTGGACCCTGATCGCTCTTTAGACGAACATAGCAAGACTGTTTCAAGGACAGCTTTTTTTCCATCTACGTAACATTGCAAAAATCAGAAACTTTCTGTCCAAAAATGATGCAGGACAATTAATACATGCTTTTGTTACTTCTAGGTTAGACTACTGCAATGCTCTACTTTCCGGCTACCCGGAAGCACTAAATAATCTTCCGTTGGTGCTAAATATGGCTGCTAGAATCCTGACTAGAACCAAAAAATGTGATCATATTACTCCAGTGCTCGCCTCCCTACACTGGCTTCCTGTTAAGGCAAGGGCTGATTTCAAGGTTTTACTGCTAACCTACAAAGCATTACATGGGCTTGCTCCTCCCTATCTTTCCGATTTGGTCCTGCCGTACATACCTACACGTACGGTCACAAGACGCAGGCCTCCTAACTGTCCCAAGAATTTCTAAGCAAACAGCTGGAGGCAGGGCTTTCTCCTATAGAGTTCCATTTTTATGGAATGGTCTGCCTACCCATGTGAGAGACGCAGACTCGGTCTCAACCTTTAAGTCTTTTCTGAAGACTCATCTCTTCAGTGGGTCATCTGATTGAGTGTAGTCTGGCCCAGGAGTGGGAAGGTGAACGGAAAGGCTCTGGAGCAACGAACCGCCCTTGCTATCTCTGCCTGGCCGGTTCCCCTCTTTCCACTGGGATTCTCTGCCTCTAACCCTATTACAGGGGCTGAGTCACTGGCTTACTGGAGCTCTTCCATGCCGTCCGTAGGAGGGGTGTGTCACTTGAGTGGGTTGAGTCACTGACGTGATCTTCCTGTCTGGGTTGGCGCTCCCCCTTGGGTTGTGCCGTGGATGAGATCTTTGTGGGCTATAAGTCGGCCCTGTCTCAGGATGGTAAGTTGGTGGTTGAAGATATCCCTCTAGTGGTGTGGGGGCTGTGCTTTGGCAAAGTGGGTGGGGTTATATCCTGCCTGTTTGGCTCTGTCCGGGGGTATCATCAGATGGGGCCACAGTGTCTCCTGACTGCAGTAGTTTATGTGTCGGGGGGCTACGGTCAGTCTGTTATATCTGGAGTACTTCTCCTGTCTTATCCGGTCTCCTGTGTGAATTTAAGTATGCTCTCTTTAATTTTCTCTCTCTCTCTTTCGGAGGACCTGAGCCCTGGGACCATGCCACAGGACTACCTGGCATGATGGCTCCTTGCTGTCCTCAGTCCACCTGGCTGTGCTGCTGCTCCAGTTTTAACTGTTCTGCCTGCAGCTATGGAACCCTGACCTGTTCACCGGACATGCTACTTGTCCCAGACCTGCTGTTTTCAACTCTTTAGAGACAGCGGTAGAGATACTCTTAATGATCGGCT
This sequence comes from Oncorhynchus tshawytscha, assembly GCF_018296145.1. Taxonomy (NCBI): domain Eukaryota; kingdom Metazoa; phylum Chordata; class Actinopteri; order Salmoniformes; family Salmonidae; genus Oncorhynchus; species Oncorhynchus tshawytscha. Next base: position 18,904,502 of record NC_056451.1, read on the forward strand.
ATGAAAAGCCAACTGACATTTACTCCTGAGCTACTGACTTGCTGCACCCTCGACCACAACTGTGATTATTATTATTTGACCATGCTGGTCATTTATGAACATTTGAACATCTTGGTCATGTTCTGTTACAATCTCCACCAGGCACAGCCAGAAGAGGACTGGCCACCCCTCATAGCCTGGTTCCTTTCTAGGTTTCTTCCTAGGGAGTTTTTCCTAGCCACAGTGCTTCTACACCTGCATTGCTTGCTGTTTGGGGTTTTAGGCTGGGTTTCTGTATAGCACTTTGAGATATCAGCTGATGTAAGAAGGGCTATATAAATAAATGTATATACATACATTTGATTTGAATTTTAGGGACGTGTGTATTTCATATGCATAGCCTTTTATGGTGAGATTACCCGTCGAAAATTGTAATCAGTAAAGTAATTTATGGATTACCCAAACTCAGTAATGTAATCTGATTATTTTCTGTTACATTAGAAGAAGACAAAAATATCCATCAGACACATTTGTTGTGTCATCATAGTGCTGTCTGACTTGTGGTCTGACTCGCTCATGTGGAACAAACTTTAACTTGTGCCTTTTTAAATGCTGAATTGAATGTCATTGAGAAAACAGAAAGGTGTCATAATGTATTTTTTCGCAAACATCTTTTCTGAATTTTAAAGTAATCCAAGATTACAATATTTTTGCTGGTAACGTGACTGATTAAAGTTTTTTGTAATCAGATTACATGTAACTGATTGCATAGATTCACTGTCCTGTGGATGCATTGGTAGGAGAGACACGCTTTGCCGTTTTTACCTCTTCATAAGGTGTTGTATTCAGATTCCCCTTGAAAGCTGTCCTCTGCTTTGCCCTGAGCTTTTTTATGAATTCATTTTGATGAAATGATCTTCGGTGCCGACGATCACGGTGTGTGTGAGGGGCAGCTGGGAGCTGACAGTATAGATGATACAGAGGTAGAATAAACCTCCGCCACCTAAGCCTGATACTACCTTATAGTCTATCTTCTGTCTCTCTCTCTCCGAGCATTTACAATAATATCATGGTAGTCAAGGATGATAGGCCTGAATTGAATTACCCATCCCAGAGGAATGTTATACATGGAATGACTATAACAGTGTTAAAGCTTCTCAGACCACAGTAATCTGACTGCACCTGTAAGTGACTTCACACTGCTTGCTTAGCGAGCACCACTTCTTCCTGATTCGGCTCACACCGAGGCTCGAACCCAGGACCTCTGCCTTGCTAGCACACGTAACCGTGATCCTAGAGAGTGTCAAACTCCTCCTGACTGATCCCAGTGTTGGTGTGTAATATGAACAGCAGAGTATCCTTAGTGTAGGTAGCGGACCGTCAGTAGGAGAGAACCACTGTAACCTCCCATGTTCCCCATCGGTCCCTGTTTGAAAACTGCTGCACTCTTTATCTTCCATTCACAGCGAGAACGCCTTGCCTGAGTGCACACACACACACACACACACACACACACGGATGGCAAACTACCCCAGGCAACAGATCAATGCGTTTTTTTCTCAGAGGGGAGTGCTGATAGCGTTTTACTTAGATAACAGCAGATAGAAACTGATCTTAAAGTCCTCAGGGAGATGGATGGAGAGAGAGGAGAGAGAGTGAAAGAGGAGAGAATGAAAGAATAGAGAATGAAAGAAGAGAGAAAAAGGAGAGAGAGAGGAGGGGGGCTTTGGAGAGATGGGGGGTGGGGGTTATAGACAGGGAAAAGCACATTGTCAGATATTATTAGGCTCACCAAGGTACACTATCAGGCCCCTCAGCACTTGCCAGGGAAGTCAGTCTGACATGTATCTGTGTGGGTATGACTAAAGCAGAGGCCAGACAACCCTGTCTGAGCTACCAATCAAATGACTCCATCAATCTCAGTGCCTTTCTGAACAACTAATCATCATGTCTACCTCCATCTTGGACCGCTCCCCACAAATTAAGCTGTAAGTGGTGTCCGAGGCTCATTCAGTAGTTTGGTGCTTTTGTACCACCAGATTGATGCTGCTACTTTTCCAGTCTTGTTCGGAAAAGGCTCATGCGATGTGGCTAGATGAGGTGATTCTGAACATTGATGTTAAAACCTCTGAAAGGTCTGACTGACTACAGATACACACAACTTCCCCCCAAAATATTGTTATTAGTCTCCAAGTCTTTTCACACACTGCAGTGGATTGTAAACTCCCTTCAAAGCTGGGATGGGTTGTATCATGGTCATTTCTAAATCATGCTGTGTGAGATTCTGGTCTCCTTTCTTGAATGATGTCCATATGTTATCGCAACACTTAATCAAGCTGATTAAAGCAATTACAGGGTTTCTTTTTCTTCTCCAAAGTCTTCTCCAAAGAGTACACCAAATACGCAGAGGGACCCATAGGATAAACCTAACGTCAGGAGATGCCGATGACGACCACAAATATCCTCTTTGAAATCAGACCCATTTAAGTCACCCACAGCGGAGTGATCCTGTCATTTAGAGTTCACATCTATCTGGTTTCACATCTGTCTCAGACACCGGTGGAAGAGAGGGAAACAGCTGTTTGGGTGGAGTCAGACCCGGGCTGCATCCCAAATGCTACCCTATTCCCTATATAGTGTGCTACTTTTGACCAGAGTCCTATGGGTTTGTTGTGCATTAAATATGGAATAGGGTGCCATTTGGGACGCCACCCTGGAGCTACCTGATGTGATGCTTTGTATTTCAAAATGAGCCGTGAAAGGAAGTCTGGTGGACATTGTGATTCCATCCACACTTCGGTAAGAGAACAAACAAGCCCGTAAAGGCACCTAGGTAATTGAGTAGCGTTTAATATGCAGAAGAGATGGTGAAAACGGCTTCAGTACTGAGACATAATACTAATAGGTTGCCCAGATGGGAGGTGGAGTCTGGGACTGGTTGAGTGTCTATTTACTAAAGTAGAGTGTTTTTATTGACCTCTCTGAAGACAATAGCGTCGGGGAAATGCACTCTCTGGCCACTTTGTAAACGACAAGCTTTATCAGAATGTTTGTTTGTTTTTTAGTTAGTTAATTCAGAGTGTTTCTCTCTCTCTCTCCATGCAATCTGACGGATACTCTGTGCACTTTGGCTGGAAAGTGTTGCAATTTTCAAAACAACTCAACTAAAGACACGGCTACCAGCTCAAAGCTGAGGCTGAATAGATGGATTATACTGCCCTTACTACTGGCAAACAGATTACATCAACTCTCTTGAACACTGCATACGTTAGATAGCAAACCATTCATTTGAAAGCAACAGTGCCATTGGAAGGTTTTAGCCCATTTCTCCTCAGGAACGCCGAGACGTTAAGGCAGGGTGTTGTAAACTAAGGTAGAGCACGTGGATGTCTGAGCTCCATACCTCAATCTGCAGCAGGGCCTCTTCTCTCTGGCGAAGGGCCTCCACGTCTTCCTCACTGATCTCTGAGAGGAACGCTTGCTCCTGTCCATCCCCCCCGGAGCTCTCTGCTGCACCGCCAAACAGGGGCCCCCCCTCCTCACACAGCTCTGCAAATGGAGTCTGGGGGCTCTGTGCTCACACACACATGGGCACACGCACACACACATAAACACACACACACGAGAACATTACAAATAGATTTGTTTTGAGAATACCAATGTATATTGCTTCTGACCTGCACCTCTTTCTCCCTGACTCCATTAAAGGTCTAGGCAGTCAGTGTGATTCACAGCACAGGGCTAACCTCTGGCTGACTCATGGTCCTCTGTGCTTGCCATGATCTGAGTCACAGTACCTGAGCCAACCGGAGAGCAACTGGGGGGAAAACATCCTGTACTCCCGGAATACAATTTCACCTCAACACAACTAGACTGTTTCACACTTTAAATATATCACTCTAGACAGCTGCCACCCCCTCTTCACACTGTTTACCCAAGTTCAATCAAACAGGACTTGGACCCTTTTCTTCTCTGTGCAGACAGTTTACTGAGCTCACTCTCCTTTCAGCACGCTCAATGGAAACGTGGGAGTCGGTCACTGAAAGAGGCCCACATTGATCTGCTAATTTTGACCCCTAATTGCATATTTATGACATTGATAAAACCCTGAGGTGGCTTTTGTTTTTCCTGCCCACAGTGTGACTCATCCAATCATCTTGTTGTTCCTCTCTTACCGTGGGCAGCTTCTTCAGTACGGAGGTGGGAGGGGCTAGAGGAGGGCCTGTGTCTTTGGTCTGCCCACTCAATGTGAACCACACAGCCTATCTGCTCTATCTTCTGTGCTGTTTTTGCTTTTTGTTGTCAGTGAATATGCACCATCTGCTACAGCAGTGTTACTGACATCCGAGGTATGGGTCTCTTGGCCGGGCTATACTAAATTACAGACCAACTGCTTTTCCCCAAAACTGCAGAAATGTAGTGATTTGTGAAGAAGTCTTCCTTATTCTCATTTATGAAAAAAGGAATAACCTTCGATGTCCATTGAAGTTTCTTTCTTCACTGAAGGTAATCACTGTTACGTAACCTGTCGTTATATCTGTAGTCAGAGACGTTTTCCTCTTGAGCCAGCATAATGAAAAGACCTTGATGAAATTGATTCAGCAGAAAATAAGCCTGAATACTAAAGTCTCTGGTGTCCTGATGCTGTAGGGTTCAGGGGTGTGTAAGGAGAACCTCAATAGTAGTGTCTTCAGTGGGGCTTTATACCTGAGTTTGTGTATTCTCCAGTGGGTCATTTGGGCTAAGTATGATTTCAAACGAGAACTCTTTCAGGGAAAGTTAGGAATAATGTGAAATTTGTTTCAATAACATCAACATCAACATCTACAGATATTTGCATTGATTTTCAGGCAGCGCTGTAACTTGACATGTTCATACTGATATTATTCCAGGACATTACAGTAAAACCATGAGGAAGTTTAAAAGGTTAAATGAAGATCAGGCAATGACAGCCTAGCTAGTAGCATGAACAGCTAAATGAGACATCACTGTAAAAAAATATCTGGTTGTTTTTACAGTAACTTACTGGCAGAGAGTTACCTGTAAGTTACTGTAAAAAAAGGTACTGTATGTACTTTACAGTAATGTACTGTTAAACATTTATTCAGAATTTACAGTAATATGCTGTACTTTTTTTTTTACAGTAACTTACAGATAACTGGATGCCAGCAAGTTACATTGTACAGTGACACAGTGTCACATACAATACAGTAACACTACGCAGTGCATCATAAAGGAGGTCTGAGTTTCTCATTAGCTTTATTGAGTGCTTTTGATAAGGATCAGTGCAGTTTTCAGTGTTGTTATTGCCGGTGTGATGTATGAATAAATTCAATCAGGATTTAATTGTATTGTGAAGAGGTAAAAAAAAAATTAGCTCAGTCCCTCTTAGAACTCATAGAAATGTGACACCTTCAAAATGATTCACTGTTCATTCATCTCTGACTTACAACAAATGACTTTGGTGTATTGTTGTTTTAGTTGTCTCCTCTCCTGTCCCCAAAGGTGTTCTAAGAAGGCTATATATCTCATGTAATAATTTGTATTAGATGTCTCCACGGGAGACAAAATACGACGGGTTACACAGAAGAGAGAGAGAGAGAGAGGTCTCCAGACACAATGCTTTCTGGTGTATCAAAATGATACCTGTTATCTGACTTCAAGACAGTTTTTATATGGCAGGACTATATGTATAAATCATAATATAGACATACTAATTGTTATGATTTTACACTGTATGTGAGTGAGTCTGTCTATTTCTGTGATGTCTGATGGAATATAGATTGGATTATAATTTTTCCATCTCAGTAGTCTGAAAGTGATGGTTTCCAATGAAAGCATAAAAAGGGGGCTGGATAGAATCGTCACACGGTATCAGAGTGCATCTCGTCTGTTTTTTTTAGCCTACAGTTATTTTTATCTAGTTCTTCCAGGCTAGACTGTCTGTGGCTCATATTCAATACCAAACTATTTGTTGTCTCCTCTTCTGTTCTCTCTCTCTCTTTCTTTCTCTCTCTTCTGCCTCTCTTCCTCAGTGAAAAAAGCAGGATCATCCCATCACAGATCTCTTATCATACCTCCTCCTCCCCTGAAGGGATGGAAAGATCTGATTCTGTGTTGATGTAGTCGGGACAACTATGTCCTGCAGAAGGTACATATCCCCAGCTCAAACCCATAATGTGTCTCTCCCTTTTGAACTTTTCAACTGACATAGAAATACAGATAATGTTGAACAACAGTGGCAGTACTAAAGGGACTTGGATATATAGCAAATCAATTGTCTGTGAGTGGAGAGAAGAGAGGGAGAGAAAACAGAAAGAGGGAAGAGAAGAGCGGGAGGGAAAACAGAGAAAAGGGAAAAGGAGAGAAGGGGAGAGAACTGAGAGAGGAGCAAAGAGAAGAGAGGAGACACTAGACAAAGCTTCAAAGAACCTCTCATGAGAAGGCAATCAAACAAGGAAAGCCAAGCTTATTATCTTTGTCTCTAATGAGCGTTGTCACCTTCACAATGGAACAAAGGCCAGTACAGACTGATACTCTGTGCATCAAACTCACCTGCTTCATTTCTGTCTGTGCCGGGGGTAGCAAGGCCCTCGAACGGTCTGCAATTTTCTGAAGAGACACAAGAAGAGAGAGAGCACAAGAGCATGAGAGAAGCATTTAGTTCATATTGTACAACATACTGTATATTGCAGCCGTGTTGCAAATCAACTCTTTATGTTTCATGTCACAAGGTCACCATTCTCTATAGAACAACACCCCACCAAACAGATGAGATGACATGAGGCAATGCAAGGGAACCTTTTGCAGCTCTCCATAGCGTTGAACCGACTCTGAGAGTTCTGTCTTAAGTCTAGTCAGGCGAAGACGATCTTGCTGTGAAAACAAGAAAAGAAGAACGAAGATTAGTGACAATTATCTTAATTTATGTCTCTGCTTCTGTGTATTTAATTAGATATCAAGTCTGGAAAAATAGATGAAAAAAACAACATTTTTACCCGTGTAGAGCCAGTGATGATGTCAGAGAGTTGTTTGATGAGTTGACTGGTGCTGGTGATGACTTTGTTCGTTTGCTGCTGTGTAGAATGTCTGCAATTGAAGAGAAAGAGAGCCAGAGAGAATGACATAGAGAAAGAAAGAGTGAAAGAGAAAGCGAGTGAGATAAAGAGGGAGAGTGTGCCAGAGAGAGAAAAGACAAAGAGATATGCACATAGTCTTTAGCTTCTAAGGTGGTATGAGTGAGGTTATTCTCGGGGTTGTGAACTCTGGAGGACGTGGCAGGACATGGCAGCTTTTATCCCCTGGCGCTGGATTCTAGAACGTACAGTGTGCCTTCTGGGCTGGCCAGGGCGATGGGAACTCAGAGTTCCATGGGAACTCTGAGTTCAACTAATTAAGTGAATCAATATTAACGACAGTCTGACAGAGCAGAGGTAGGGACATGTCCTGTACAATGGCCCAGTGAGGGACGCAGGGAGCTGGGTGTTCTTTCTCTGCCAGGGGGAGAAAAAGAGGAGCCACCCAGGCTTTCACCATCAAAAAACACAGCAGCTTACAAACTACAGTGCCACCCAGTGGTGGGAGGATGGAGGCACACTCATTATGGCTATAGCTTTCAGCCAAGGACAGTATGGATTTTTATGTTGAATGAATCAACCCCCAATTATTGTCTACAAGCACATTTATTATCAAATAGTGGCATACGTGTGGATGGCGATTCAATCAAGAAGTATCATTTTAAACAATTCCACTTTCCAGCCTGCCACTCATGGTTTATTTGGCCGAACAGTACATTGTGAAGACAACACAATAAGATAGATGCCTTCAGTAAGTTTACTGATTTCAGACACTATTGTGATTATGGAAATCATATTCAAATCTCTGATAGAGAATAGTCACATTTGCATGCACAAAAACATTTTCTTGCACTAATATCAACACTGACTGCCTGTAGCTTTTCACATTTGTTTTCAACGTCTCCTCCCACACACTCATTTACTGAAGCATCTCTGGGTAGTGACATTTGCGTCCCTTTGATATTATAAGTTGAAATAGTGCAACAATATTGAATTTTAATCACCTGTTATATTAAAGGAAGTTCCCTTTTAATTTAGACCACATGAAAAATGCAACAAATCTCTTCTAGGAAGATTGCAACAAAAAAAAAATTCTCCAAGTTTCACCATCATTGTAAGTCCCTAGTTACTGTCATTTCTGAAGATTATTATTTATTTCATGCGACTAGTGATTTCTTTTAGTCTGTTCCTCATTTTAAGGTCAACCCTGTTAGGTGAACTGAACTCTCGTTTTAATATGGTGAAACTATTCCTTTTAAATGTTGATAAAAATATATTTTTTTAAACAAACAAACACATCATAGACTAAAACCATGTGAGCTTGTTTGACTCTTTTGGCCATTTTCTGGTGTTTTATGGTGGAAAACTTAGCATAACACACCATCCCTGTTACCCATAGATAGGCAGGCTAGAAATGTTTTAGCAACTACCTTTTTTTGAGAAACTTGGATTAAATTGCCACTCCCTGTTGCACACAACCAGCTTCCGTTCTCCCTGTCAAGAGGAGATTAATGGCTGATTTAAGATTAAATCGTCAACCTTGTTACGGTCAACCCTGTCACTTTATTTGGCACTGAATTGACACTTACTATAGTCATATTTTAGTTGTACCTCTGTTTTTTATGAAGTTGGAAATGTGCTCTTTATCTCAGTGGAGCAGTAATATTTCTGGATGAAGTCGAGTTTGTTATTTTTAGGTTTAGGTGAGGGCTGAGGCTAGTGATATTGTGTTGAGGGAACCTGGTAGATGAAACTGAACTGGTTGAAATTAAACTGTCTGTGAGTTCTTATGACCTTAGAAATCTGGTTGGATAATACTATTCAAGACTGTGTTGATAATCTTAAGCATAGTCAAATAAGCAGTCTGTCTCAACAGAACCCTGCTTGCCCAGAGGCAGCATTACACATAGGAGACATCAAGACAGCACCTCCTCTCTCTCACACACTATCCTTCAGACAACTAGTCGCAAGTCTCCCTGTGTGCTCTCTCTCTCTCTTCACTCTCCATCCCTCTCTCACTGTCTCTCTCTCTTTACGCTCCACCTCTCTCCCACTCTTTCTTTGTCTCTCCATCTCTCTCTCACTGGGGCTGATCAGCCACAAAAGAATGCAAAGCAGAGCACAAAGGAGAAAGTCATCAGAGGTGACTGATTGCAATTCACATTATATTTTTACATACTTTTCTGCTGCTGAGCCCCTACTCTTGAGATCTTTGTGGGGGCGCCAGTGACTAACAGATCTCGATAGCTTTGTAATGTGATACGTCAGAAGAGTGTGAGAGGGTCCTCTAGAGTGGGCGATGTGAACCGAGAGAGTTTGGCACAACACACTGCTCGGTACAGTGGCATAAACCTACACAGATGATCCATAGCAACTAACTCTAGAACAGGTGCAAACTGACTCATAGATGATCCACAGGAATTCATTAAAACAGGTCATAATGGATTCTTATGTTTAGTACATGAAGCATTGGAATATGTTGATGATAATGTTGATAAGTGTTGTGTTCTATGCACACATTTGACATGTTTTTGTTGTTGTGGTTTTAAGTTAAAACCATTGAAGTACAGGTTATCCCAATCAATGTCATACAGTGCATACAGTGTAGGCCTGAGGACAACAGAATTAGGATATTCACCTCCTGTGTATTAGGTTAACTCATTTCATGCCTGCAGATCCAAAGGCACCGTCCTTCTCCACATAGATCAGTCATCTTGTTCCTGTTGTGATGGTGCATGAACTAGCCGTGAGTTTACCGTAATCCTCTGGATGTCTGAGAAGTCTTTGACTGAACCGTTAAACGATGACACCTCAGCCAGAGGTTTAGCCATCTTATTAATCCCTTTAGTTCCTGTGTGTGTGTGTGAGAGTGTGGGTGTGTGTGTATGTGTGGGTGTTTGTATGTGCGTTTGTATGTGTGTGTGTGTGTGTGTGTGTGTGTGTGTGTGTGTGTGTGTGTGTGTGTGTGTGTGTGTGTGTGTGTGTGTGTGTGTGTGTGTGTGTGTGTGTGTGTGTGTGTGTGTGTGTGTGTGTGTGTGTGTGTGTAGGTGTGTGTGTGCCTGTGTCTCTGTGTGTGTGTGTGTGATAATTGAAGAGAGAGTGGGGCTGGATCCAGGTGTGTGTTTGTATGTGTGCGCATGTTTCCTTTACCTACCTAAGATACAACAGAAGGTCACAGTCAAGCTTATTAGTGACAGTATGCAGGTCTATTTAAATACAAGCTTATTAGTGACAGTATGCAGGTGGATTTAAAAGCACTTAGAGCACACTTTTGATCCAGCATGCTGAACCAACTCTTTCAGCTGTATCAGGGTCATATGATTGACTAGATATTTTTCCTGGATATTACAAGTGCCTCATCCAGCCCACAGCTACGGACTCTAATTAACAACAGCAGCTTTTACATGTGTTCTAGTACAACCGGTCTTGCATGAATGGGGGAAGTAAAGCAGTAATCAACTCCTGCACAACATTATGAATGGCTGTTTTCGTGAGTGGTTTGAATGTATCACTGGCAGATTCAGTATGACCTTGCTGAGGCAATGCAGAGTGACAGAGACACAGCAGGATTATGTCATACACAAAAAACACAGAGGTCATACTTTCTCTGGCTTTAGGGGCCATACTTGTAGCTCAACTTATTTCTCCCCTCAGAAGCTAGCATGACTGTACTTTTGCTTGGCCTTAAACCTAAAGATCTCTCACTCTTTCTCTCTGAAAGAAAATAGGAAGTCTATTTTCCCACTGTTTTCCACTAGGCTAGCTTGGTTCTTCCCACAGTGTCCAGAGAATTACAGTGACATGGCCCTGGTTCTGAGTTCACGAATACACTGAGGACTGTCTGTCTCTCTATTTTTCCTCCTCATTTCCTCTCTCCAGATTTAGATCAATATTTGAGGACTTGGGTGGGGAGGTAAGGAGAAGGTCTCTCTAGCCGTGTTCATCCCTGGGTCTCGACAGGGAGCACCAGAACAGAATGTACTGTACATCAGACCTGGGTTCAAATCATATTCAGAATCCTACCTTTAGTGTTTGATTTAGCCCAGCGTTTCCCAAACTTGGTCCTGGAGACCCGAAGGGGCACGTTTAGTTTTTTGCCCTAACACTCCACAGCTGATTCAAATAATCAAAGCTTGATTATGAGGTCATTATTTGAATCAGCTGTGTCGTGCTAGTGCAAAAAACTAAATGTGCACCCCTTGGGGTCTCCAGGACCGAGTTTAGGAAACACTGCTCTAGACTGTCTGGCGAACTACATGGGCAGAGTTTGCAATTGTGCGATTATTTCATTGTTTCCATTGCGCCACATAACCTCAGTCAAGCCCTGATAAAGTATCTGAAATGAATTAAAATAGTACTTGAACCCAGGTCTGCTGTACTGTGCAGTATGTTGTGTCCAAGCTAGGCTAGAGGGGACCAGGGGAGCACCAGGCTCAGAGGCTAAGCCCAGACTGCACAGACAGCACCAGACACTAAATCAATGTTCTTATTGCAGATCTCCACAACACGGTCTAGGAAGATTTTGTGAATTTAGACACTATTTGTTCAAGACCTCTCACGCAAGCATAAATGCATGCACCACAACAGTTTTATATAGTTTCTTCTTCATCCCTCCTTCAAGCATTGTCTATCGCTCTCTCTTTATATATCACCTCATGTGATTTCATTAAATGAATTGTTCCACAGTGCTGTCTTTAAAAAACTAAATAGAGTATGGTCATATTGACTCAATTAAACCCATGTAGCATGGTAGAAAACAAATTACTTTTGTGGAAAAAAGGATGTTTCTAAATATTAGCACAGGGCTAATTAAGCGTATTGTCTGCACAGTAAAGGTTTCTTTCATCAACAAATGGAAGCATATTTGACATGTTTGTTTTATCAATAATATATTTTACAGTACATTAGTTTTGTGGATTTTGTAATAGATGTTGTGACGACCCTCCCACTCTGTCTGCCGTATTCTCTTTTTGCTCATATTTTCCTTATTAGGATGCCGGTGGGCGGAGTTGGGAGGGTCGTCAGCTACATGGGAAATACCTGGGCCCGGTGTGTCCCAGGATAAATACACCACTTCCCCATTCATGGAGGAGACTCTCTCCATGCAGACACACCTGGGCCTGGTGTGTCCCAGGGTAAATACACCACTTCCCCATTCATGGAGGAGACTCTCTCCATGCAGACACACCTGGGCCCGGTGTGTCCCAGGGTAAATACACCACTTCCCCATTCATGGAGGAGACTCTCTCCATGCAGACACACCTGGGCCTGGTGTGTCCCAGGGTAAATACACCACTTCCCCATTCATGGAGGAGACTCTCCATGCCATGCAGACACACCACTGGGCCTGCAGACACACCTGGCCTGGTGTCCCAGGGTAAATACACCACTTCCCCATTCATGGAGGAGACTCTCTCCATGCAGACACACCTGGGCCTGGTGTGTCCCAGGATAAATACACCACTTCCCCATTCATGGAGGAGACTCTCTCCATGCAGACACACCTGGCCTGGTGTGTCCCAGGATAAATACACCACTTCCCCATTCATGGAGGAGACTCTCTCCATGCAGACACACCTGGGCCTGGTGTGTCCCAGGATAAATACACCACTTCCCCATTCATGGAGGAGACTCTCTCCATGCAGACACACCTGGGCCCGGTGTGTCCCAGGATAAATACACCACTTCCCCATTCATGGAGGAGACTCTCTCCATGCAGACACACCTGGGCCCGGTGTGTCCCAGGGTAAATACACCACTTCCCCATTCATGGAGGAGACTCTCTCCATGCAGACACCTTTCTAGATTTTGTTGTGTTTCTTGGTGGCCTTTTGGTTGTTTGCTTTGGCACCTTTCAACACCCTGCATTATCACATTCATGCATGCAAAACACTCACTTATACTACTGATTATTGATTACACACACCATTGTATATTGTACTTAGTTTACTTTATTTAATAAATATATGTTTTGTTACTCCTTATCTCCACGTTGTCTCCCTTTTGTTATGGGCTTTGAGCCGGTTCGTGACAATGTGAATTTAGCAGAATATTTCTTGATGGTTAAAAGGCAGTGTAGTATGGTAGTACGTGCTTCTACACCTGCATTGCTTGCTGTTTGGGGCTTTAGGCTGGGTTTCTGTACAGCACTTTGAGATATCAGCTGATGTAAGAAGGGCTATATAAATAAATTTGATTTGAGTTTGATCAGTACTGTGCAGTTATGTGTTGAGGTTGTTTGTAGGAACATCAGTGTGTCTGATATGACACTTTAATATCCCATCAAAAATGTCATATCATTTTATAGCACCATCAAGAAAACATAGGAGTTATTTGCTAAAAGGTTCCAAGTTAACTCCATGATAAATGTGGATCTGTCTCTGCAAGATGAAAGCCCTGGGTAGATACAGTAATTGACGTAACGTTTCCTACAGTATCCTCCATCTATAGCTCCAGTGTATGTACTTTAATGTACTGTACTGTGTGAGGGCTTTGCTGTGGGGAGCCCGTGGCAGAAGGTATGCCTTATGGCTGGTTGAGGAGAGGCTCTTTGAGGCCCTCTGTGGCAGTTGGCCTTCTGTCTGTATGTCAGAGCAGTCTGTTGCCTCCTCTGTTCTCTTCTCTCTCTCCTCTCCTCCCCTTCATCTTGCCTCTCCTCCTTCTTCTTCTCCCTCTCTTCTCCCCATCTCCTCTCCCTCTCCGCTCCCTCTCCACTCCTCTAAACAGTGTCCTTGTCCTCTGGTGGGTTACGGACGAGTCGCCACCGAATGCCTAATGCACTAACAAAGACAATGACACTCAGAGAGTGGGAGCGATTAATCCACTTAGACTTTTGCTGTGTGCATTTCCACGATTACAAGGACGGGTCCAATTCTATTAACCGTGAGATTGTGGTTGTAGCCGGGAGTAGAGAGGTAGACCGTGGGTGCAGATGGTTGATTAACATTCTTAACCAGAGGCAGGGCGTATGTGTGTGTACTGTAAAATATGCCCACCATGATAAAAGTAGATGAAGACAATCTCCTCTCGTGAAAATTACGACAGTTACGGTAGTCGCTGGAAGTGGCAGTGAGTAGCCGTGAGTATGCGGCATCCACTCAGCATGAAAACAATCCAAATTGTACTGCACCATTCAACCATTCAACTGTACCATTCAACCATTCAACTGTACCGTTTAAACATTCAACAGTACCAGACGAGCTAAATCACTTCTATGCTCGCTTCGAGGCAAGCAACACTGAGGCATTCATGAGAGCATCAGCTGTTTCGGATGACTGTGTAATCACGCTCTCCGGAGCCGACGTGAGTAAGACCTTTAAACGGGTCAACATACACAAGGCTGCTGGGCCAGATGGATTGCCAGGACGCGTGCTCCGGACATGTGCTGACCAAATGGCAGGTGTCTTCACTGACATTTTTAACATGTCCGTGATTGAGTCTGTAATACCAACATGTTTCAAGCAGACCACCATAGTCCCTGTGCCCAAGAACACAAAGGCAACCTGCCTAAATGACTACAGACCCATAGCACTCACATCCGTAGCCATGAAGTGCTTTGAACGGTTGGTAATGGCTCACATCAACACCATTATCCCCAAAACCCTAACCCTAGTTGGTGGTTGAAGATATCCCTCTAGTGGTGTGGGGGCTGTGCTTTGGCAAAGTGGGTGGGGTTATATCCTTCCTGTTTGGCCCTGTCCGGGGGTGACCTCGGATGGGGCCACAGTGTCTTCTGACCCCTCCTGTCTCAGCCTCCAGTATTTATGCTGCAGTAGTTTATGTGTTGGGGGCTGGGGTCAGTTTGTTATATCTGGAGACTTCTCCTGTCCTATTCGGTGTCCTGTGAATCTAAGATCTAATTCTCTCCTTCTCTCTTCCTTTCTCTCTCTCGGAGGACCTGAGCCCTAGGACCTGACTCCAGGACTACCTGACATGATGACTCCTTGCTGTCCCCAGTCCACCTGGCCATGCTGCTGTTCCAGTTTCAACTGACCTGAGCCCTAGGACCATGCCCCAGGACTACCTGACATGATGACTCCTTGCTGTCCCCAGTCCACCTGGCCATGCTGCTGCTCCAGTTTCAACTTCCACCTGACTGTGCTGCTGCTCCAGTTTCAACTGTTCTGCCTTATTATTATTCGACCATGCTGGTCATTTATGAACATTTGAACATCTTGGCCATGTTCTGTTATAATCTCCACCCGGCACAGCCAGAAGAGGACTGGCCACCCCACATAGCCTGGTTCCTCTCTAGGTTTCTTCCTAGGTTTTGGCCTTTCTAGGGAGTTTTTCCTAGCCACCGTGCTTCTACACCTGCATTGCTTGCTGTTTGGGGTTTTAGGCTGGGTTTCTGTACAGCACTTTGAGATATCAGCTGATGTACGAAGGGCTATATAAATAAATTTGATTTGATTTGATTTGATTTGACCCACTCCAATTTGCATACCGCCCAAACAGACCCACAGATGATGTAATCTCTATTGCACTCCACACTGCCATTTCCCACCTGGACAAAAGGAACACCTATGTGAGATTGCTATTGATTGACTATAGCTCAGCGTTCAACACCATAGTACCCTCAAAGCTCATCACTAAGCTAAGGATCCTGGGACTAAACACCTCCCTCTGCAACTGGATCCTGGACTTCCTGATGGGCCGCCCCCAGGTGGTGAGGGTAGGTAGCAACACATCTGCCACGCTGATCCTCAACACTGGAGCTCTACAAGGGTGCATGTTCAGTCCCCTCCTGTACTCCCTGTTCACCCATGACTGCATGGCCAGGCAAGACTCCAACACCATCATTAAGTTTGCCTGATCACTGACAACAACGAGACAGCATATCGGGAGGAGGTTAGAAACCTGGCCTGGGTGGGGCCAGAATAACAACCTATCCCTCAACATAACCAAGACTACAGGAAAAGGAGGACCGAGCACGCCCCCATTCTCATCGACGGGGCTGTAGTGGAGCAGGTTGAGAGGTTCCAGTTCCTTGGTGTCCATATCACCAACAAACTAGAATGGTCCAAACACCAAGACAGTTGTGAAGAGGGCACAACAAAGCCTGTTCCTCCTCAGGAAACTAAAAAGATTTGGCATAGGTCCTGAGATCCTCAAAAGGTTCTACAGCTGCAACATTGAGAGCATTGGTTGCATCACTGGCTGGTACGGCAATTGCTCGGCCTCTGACCGCAAGGCACTACAGAGGGTAGTGCGTAAAGGACCAGTACATCACTAGGGCTAAGCTGCCTGCCATCCAGGACCTCTACACCAGGCGGTGTCAGAGGAAGGCCCTAAAAATGGTCAAAGACCCCAGCCACCCCAGTCATAGACTGTTCTTTCTACTACCGCATGGCAAGCAGTACCGGAGTGCCAAGTCTAGGACAAAAAAGCTCCTGAACAGTTTTTACCCCCAAGCCATAAGACTCCTGAACAGGTAATCAGATGGCTACCTGGACTATTTGCATTGTTTCCCCCCCCCAACCCCTCTTTTTACGCTGCTGCTACTCTCTGTTTATAATATATGCATAGTCACTTTAACTATACATTCATGTACATACTACCTCAATTGGGCCGACCAACCAGTGCTCCCGCACATTGGCTAACCGGGCTATCTGCATTGTGTCCTGCCACCCACCACCCACCACCCGCCAACCCCGCTTTTACGCTACTGCTACTCTCTGTTCATCATATATGCATAGTCAATTTAACCATGTCTACCTGTACATGCTACCTCAATCAGTCTGACTAACCGGTGTCTGTATGTAGCCTCGCTACTTTTATAGCCTCGCTACTGTATATAGCCTGTCATTTTACTGTTGTTTTATTTCTTTACTTACATATTGTTCACCGAACACCTTTTTTGCACTATTGGTTAGAGCTTGTAAGTAAGAATATCACTGTAAGGTCTACCTACACCTGTTGTATTCGGCACATGTGACAAATAAACTTTGATTTGATCATTCCACTGTACCATTCAAACATTTAACTGTACCATTCAACTGTATCATTCAACCATTCAACTGCACCATTCAACCATTAAACTGCACCATTCAACCATTCAACTGTACCCTTCAACCATTCAACTGTACCATTCAACCATTCAACTGTACCATTCAACGGTATCATTCAACCATTCAACTGCACCATTCAACCATTAAACTGCACCATTCAACCATTCAACTGTACCATTCAACCATTCAACTGTACCATTCAACCATTCAACTGTACCATTCAACCATTCAACTGCACCATTCAACCATTAAACTGCACCATTCAACCATTCAACTGTACCATTCAACGGTATCATTCAACCATTCAACTGCACCATTCAACCATTCAACTGTACCATTCAACCATTCAACTGTACCATTCAACCATTCAACCATTCAACCATTCAACTGCATAATTCAACCATTCAACTGCACAATTCAACCATTCAACTGCACAATTCAACCATTCAACTGCACCATTCAACCTTTCAACTGTAGCATTAAACCATTCAACTGTCACGGCTTTCTTCCTGGGAAGGTGAGGCGGAACAAAACACAGCGTGGTTATAGTTCATGGTTCTTTAATAAGAAAGCTCAAACATGAACAAACTACAAAACAATAAACGTGAAAACCGTAACAGTCCTAACTGGTTTATAAAACACAAAGACAGGAAACAATCACCCACAAAATACCCAAAGAATATGGCTGCCTAAATATGGTTCCCAATCAGAGACAACAATAAACACCTGCCTCTGATTGAGGACCAATCTAGGCAACTATAGACTTACCTAGACACCTAAACTGAAAACAACCCCATAAATCTACAAAAACCCCTAGACAAGACAAAACACATAAATCACCCATATCACAGCTGACACAAAGGGGTCACATCACATGGAAAACCATTTTCTTTCCAGTAATTCAGAGCAGTGAGCGCAGATCATTGTCTATAATGGTTCACATCCTGCACCAATATTAAAGAAAGCAACAGAAAGCAAAATAAACACACACACACATACACACATTCAGACAGTGTAGGTTTCCAAGGTGATCATAAAAAATGTTCATGGAATTGATGACATGCCAGGCAGCACAGTGGGGTGTAATGCATTTTAAACAGACACAATCATCTCAGATTGGCCACATTGTCATCAGGCAGAAATTTGGTAATTGCTGGCAGCTCAACTAAAACAATTATAATCAATATCGGCTATGAAAGGGGACATTGAAATATTTAGAAAATATTCTCTGTTCTGGAGCTACTGAGCTTATTGTGACCCTCGCCATGATTAAAAGACAGACAGGTCAAGCAGCATGAACACTCAGAGGCTATGTATCAGGCTACACTTTATCTGTAGCTAATGCATGGTTGCAGCAGTATGTGATGTCAATAACACAGCAGTAAATGGTTAGTGTTCAGACGGTTGGTTAATTGAGGGAGGAAGCCGTTGAGTTACTCGCTTGAGTTGCACACTAATGTGTTGATATGAATATGTAAGTACTATAATTTCTGTGTGTGTATGTGTGTGTGTGTGTGTGTGTGTGTGTGTGTGTGTGTGTGTGTGTGTGTGTGCACGTGCGTGTTGTGATTACTCACAGGCTCTGTCGCAGTTCAGCAGTGTCTCTGGACGTTCCCAAAGATTGAAGACTCTTCTCTAATGTTACAACTGAGATGGGGAGGGAACATATAGCATTGTAAACATCAAAGAAGTGCTTTTACAGTACTTAACCTCAGCAAAAAAAGAAACGTCCCTTTTTTCAGGACCCTGTCTTTCAGAGATAATTCGTAAAAATACAAATAACTTCACAGATCTTCATTGTAAAGGGTTGAACCTTTCTGGTATGCGGAACACCCCTCCACTAAACTTTTTTTTTAAATGAAAAAGCTCTCATAATAAAATTCCTCAAACATCTCAAAACATCTCAAATATCTCAAAAAATCTCTTAACTAAAATTCCTCAAACACACAAGTATTATGCATAATTTATTTTAAAGATAAACTTCTTGTCAATCCAACCACAGTGTCCGATTTCAAAAAGGCTTTACGGCGAAAGCACACCATGCGATTATGTTAGGACAGCGCCTAGCCACAAAAAAACATACAGACATTTTCCAGCCAAGGAGAGGTGTCACAAAAGTCAGAAATAGCGTTAAAATTAATCAGTTAACTTTGATGATCTTCATCTGGTGGCACTCCCAGGACTCCATGTTACAATACATTTTTGTTTTGTTCGATAAAGTTCATCTTTATGTCCAAAAACCTCCTTTTTGTTTGCGCGTTTAGTTCAGTAATCCATATGCACAAAGCTTGAGCACAACACCCAGATGAAAAGTCAAAAAAGTTCCATTAAAGTTCATAGAAACATGTCAAACGATGTCTATAATCAATCCTTAGGATCTCTTTATCATAAATATTCAATATTATTTCAACCGGATAACAGCGTTGACAATAGAAAAGAAAGATAACCAAGGATGCTCTCATGGCCACGCTTGATAAACAACTCATGGCTTTCAGCTGAGCCACTTACTCTGAGTGGTCTTATTATCTCCCCTTTCACAATAGAAGCCTGAAACAACTTCTAAAGACTGTTGACATCTACTGGACGCCTTAGAAAGTGCAATCTGACACCACAGACACTGGATATTGGATAGGCATTCACTTGAAAACTACAAACCTCAGAATTCCCACATCCTGGTTGGATTCTTCTCAGTTTCTCACCTGCCATATGAGTTCTGTTATACTCACAGACATTATTTTAACAGTTTTGGAAACTTTAGAGTGTTTTCTATCTACTAATTATGTGCATATCCTAGCTTCTGGGCCTGAGTAACAGTTTACTCTGGGCACGCTTTTCATCCAAACTTCCCAATGCTGCCCCCTATCCCAAACAGGTTTTAAACACTGTTCCCCATGCTTTTAAACACTGTTCCCCATGAACCATAAACAATTCATGAACATGGACCTGTGGAATGGTCGTTTAGACACTAACAGCTTACAGATGGTAGGCAAATAAGGTCACAGTTATGAAACGTAGGACACTAAAGAGGCCTTTCTACTGACTCTGAAAAACACCAAAAGAAAGATGCCCTGCTCATCCCTGCTAATCTGCGTGAACGTGCCTCAGGCATGCTGCAAGGAGGCATGAGGACTGCAGATGTGGCCAGGGCAATAAATTGCAATGTCCGTACTGTGAGACGCAAAAGACAGCGCTACAGAGAGACAGGATAGACAGCTGATCATCCTCGCAGTGGCAGACCATGTGTAACAACACCTGCACAGGAACGGTACATTCGAACATCACACTAGCAGGACAAGTACAGGATGACAACAACAACTGCCCAAGTTACACCAGGAACGCACAATCTCTCCATCAGTGCTCAGACTGTCCGCAATATGCCGAGGTCATCACCAGTTATCACCGGCAACAACGTTGCCTATGGGCACAAACCCACCGTCGCTGGACCAGACAGGACTGGCAAAAAGTGCTGGACTGACGAGTCACGGTTTTGTCTCACCAGGGGTGATGGTCGGATTCGCGTTTATCGAGGCCTGTACTCTGGAGTGGGATCAATTTGGAGGTGGAGGGTCCGTCATGATCTGGGGTGGTGTGTCACAGCATCATCAGACTGAGCTTACTGTCATTGCAGGCAATCTCAATGTGTGCGTTACAGGGAAGACATCTTCCTCCGTCATGTGGTACCCTTCCTGCAGACTCATCCTGACATGACCCTGCAGCATGACAATGCCACCAGTCATACTGCTCGTTCTGTGCGTGATTTCCTGCAAGACAGGAATGTCAGTGTTCTGACATGGCCAGCAAAGAGCCTGGATCTCAAACCCATTGAGAACTTCTGGGACCTGTTGAATTGGAGGGTGAGGGCTAGGGCCATTCCCCCCAGAAATGTCCGGGAACTTGCAGGTGCCTTGGTGGAAGAGTTGGGTAACATCTCACAGCAAGAACGGGCAAATCTAGTGCAGTCCATGAAGAGGAGATGCACTGCAGTACTTAATGCAGCTGGTGGCCACACCAGATACTGACTGTTACTTTTTATTTTGACCTCCCCCTTTGTTCAGGGACACATTATTCAATTTATGTTTGTCACATGTCTGTGGAACTTGTTCAGTTTATGTCTCAGTTGTTGAATCTTGTTATGGTCATACAAATATTTACACATATGTTAAGTTTGCAAGAAAATAAACACAGTTGACAGTGACAGGACATTTCTTTTTTTGCTGAGTTTATATCAACAGTATAACAGAAAAGGCACAGTTACACATGTACACACACAAACATATATTCAAGACTCACCATTTGCGTTGATCTGGAAAATGTTGGAAGAGGTCTCTTGAAACACGTCTTGCAGCTCTGAGGAGCTGACCTGTGTTGCTTGGAGAAGACATGATTTCAGTTCGATGGAGCATGATAAAAACACACCAATAACAAGGCAGATATCGTAGGTAAAACACAACAGCCACAGAGCTGTTCCATCATGAAATGTGTTACAGTGAATTTGGGGTTTAGCCTTGTCCAGGACTGTAATCCGGGTCCATCGACTATGAACCAAACACCTTAGGTAACTGCTAAATAGCTCGGAGAGAATGTACACTGTTTATCATGAGGCAGACAGAAAAAACAGGCCAAGGTCGGACTCTGTCTAATTCTGACCCCTAAAGTGATTGTAAAGTGACTTGGAAAGTTATTTTTTGACATTTTTCTCCAACTACTACCAGTAGTGTGTGAAAATGACAATGGGTGGTGGGGGATTACTGTTTGGAATGAAAAATGACAGGAAAAGAAAGAGGAAAAATGTTGAACCTGCATATTGTATAAGCATTGTTCCATTAAGCTGTGCTCTTTAACCACAACTGACCACCAGAATAACAAAAGGAAGGTTTGCAGTTCACTGAGACATATGATCGACACGTCTGCATATTAAGGGTCATTGACTTGATTTAACAAACTATGGACAGTTTCCTGTGGTGGAAGAAATATGATTAAGTCTAAAGTACACAGTATATGACAGCAATACATTTTAAAATGGTGTCATTTTTCAGTTCAATGACCATTACTGCCCCTAGTGTGATCTACATACTCCCGCCTTCGTCACACGCTTGTCCAGTTCTTCCCATCGTTATGATAAATGGCGGATGCTCAATGTTCATGCTACTTCACATGGAACCACCTATGTCTGTGTGGAGGAACTCAGAGGGCTAAGTCATCCCTCTCCTCGCATCAGTGACCCAGTGTTTCACACTCTGCTGATGGAGGGATAGAGGGAGAGATGGAAGGATGGAGGACTACAGAAGGGTGACACAAGGTCACCCAATGACACGGATGGTGTGTGCGATTTCAGGGGGACATTGATTACTCTGCACAATTCTACCCACTGACCAGTGGCATTACCCTGGTCTCTCTTCTGTCTGTTCATCCTTGTATGACATCTGATTAGGTTTTGTTTGTCTCTGTGAGTATGTGAGTTATCATGTAGGCAGTGTCTGGGTGTAATGTTTCAGACTACACTTGGTTGGGGGCTTAGCTAGTTGGGTTGTAGCAGTGTGTGTGTGTGTGTGTGTGTGTGTGTGTGTGTGTGTGTGTGTGTGTGTGTGTGTGTGTGTGTGCATGCCTATGTGTAGTCAGGTCTGCAATGTGTGTCTGTGATGCCTGACCATGCCCGGTTCACGGTCAAATGAGTTGAATGTGTGTGAGACAGATATCGTGGCCGATATCATCCACTGCAGACTGCTGTGTTACGTAAACCCCCCCCTGCTGGTGGGGAAGCGGTAGCACGACAGGATCACTTCTAAGCCCTTTATCTTCCACCACCTGGATCCAGCCCCACTCTCTCTTCAATTATCACACACAGACGCACACACACAGAGACACAGGCACACAAAGACACACCTACACACACACACACACACACACACACACACACACACACACACACACACACACACACACACACACACACACACACACACACACACACACACACACGTACACACACACACACCTACACACACACACACACACACACACACACTCACATCAGCATGACATGCAAATACAGTGCCTTTGGAAAGTATTCAGACCCCTTGATATTTTCCACTTTTTGTTACACTACAGCCTTATTCTCCATTGGATAAAAACAAATCTCAGCAATCTACACACAATACCCATTAATAACAAAGCGAAAACATTTAAAAAAAAACATTTTTGCAAATGTATTAATAATAAAAAACAGAAATACCTTTACATAAAGTATTCAGTGTCTTTGCTATGAGACTCCAAATTGAGCTCTGGTGCATCCTGTTTCCATTGATCATCCTTAAGATGTTTAACCAACTTGATTGGAGTCCGCTTGTGGTAAATTCAGTTGACTGGACATGATGTGGAAAGGCACACAGCTGTGTATATAAGTTCCCACAGTTGACAGTGCATGTCAGAGCAAACACCAAGCCATGAGGTCGAAGGAATTGTCCGTAGAGCTCCGAGACAGGATTGTGTAGAGGCACAGATCTGGAGAAGGGTACCAAAACAATCTGCAGCATTGAAGGTTCCAAAGAACACAGTGGCCTCCACATCATTCTTAAATGGAGGAAGTTTGGAACCATCAAGAGTCTTCCTAGAGCTGGCCGCCCGGCCAAACTGAGCAATTGGGGGAGAAGGGCCTTGCTCAGGGAGGTGACCAAGAACCCGATGGTCACTCTGACAGAGCTGCATAGTTCCTCTGTGGAGATTAGAGAACCTTCCAGAAGGACAACCATCTCTACGGCACTCCACCAATCAGGCCTTTATGGTAGAGTGGCCAGACAGAAGCCACTCCTCAGTAAAAGGCACATGACAGCCCATTTGGAGTTTACCAAAAGGCACCTAAAGGACTCTCAGACCATGATAAACAAGATTCTCTGGTCTGATGAAACCAAGAATGAACTCTTTGTCTTGAATCCCAAGAGTCACGTCTGGATGAAACCTATCGCAATCCCTACAGTTAAGCATGGTGGTGGTAGCATCATGCTGTGTTTGTCAGCGGCAGGGACTGGGAGACTAGTCAGGATCGAGGGAGAGATTAATGGAGCAATGTACAGAGAGATCCTTGATGAAAACCTTCACCAGAGCACTCAGGACCTCAGACTGGGGCAAAGGTTCACCTTTCAACAAGACAACGACCCTAAGCATACAGCAAAGACAACGCAGGAGTGGCTTTGGGACAAGTCTCTGAATGTCCTTGAGTAGCCCAGCCAGAGCCCGGACTTGAACTTGATCGAACATCTCTGGAGAGACCTGAAAATAGATGTGCAGCGATGTTCCCCATCCAACCTGACAGAGCTTGAGAGGATCTGCAGAGAAGATTGGGGGAAACTCCCCAAATAGAGGTGTGCCAAGCAACCAAGAAGACTCGAGGCTGTAATCACTGCCAAAGGTGCTGCAACAAAGTGCTGAGTAAAGGGTCTGAATACTTATGTAAATGTGATATTTATGTTATATTTATTTTATAAATTAGCAAACATTTCTAAAAACCTGTTTTTGCTCTGTCATTATGGGGTATTGTGTGTAGATTGATGAGGAAAAATTGTAGAAAAAGGCTATAACATTACAAAATGGGGAAAAAGTGAAGGGGTCTGAATACTTTCTGATTGCACGGGAATATACAATCTTTAAGTCATGAGCAAACTCTCTCCTTCATTTTCACTCTATTTACCTTTCACTATCTCACACGAATGCTTGCACGCACACACACACACACACACACACACACACACACACACACACACACACACACACACACACACACACACACACACACGACAACGACTACTGGAGGGTATCTGACACAGTCATTACTCTAGTGTCGCCATGTCCCCGCAAGGGGATCTTGGACTCCTGGCTGCTACACTGGCTCTCTGCCTGACAAGCTGGCACAGAAAGAACAAGGGATGGAGGGAGGTGGAGAGAGGAAAGGAATGGAGAGAATAGAGAAGGGTGAGGCAGGAAGAAAGACTAAGATAGGGATAGAAAGGTAGCCAGGTCTGGGAAAAACGTTAGAAAGGCATTTACAAATGTTTAATGTGCTTAATTGGGCCTTTTTTCCTCCTGTCTCCTATCTGTCTCTACAGTGCTTTGGAAGAGGTCTGAACCTATAATCACATCATAATGTCTAGCAGATCTACATCCAACTGCATCACTCAGCACAATCTCCATAAAGAGAGTGTAAAAGGAAGTGATTAAAATGTGTCTTCACACTGCGGCACGACAGGTTGAGAATTGCTGAACAACTGATACAGAAGCTGCTGATTTCGACCTACACACACACACGCAAACACACAAAACACACACAGTGCTACAGTGATGAATGAAAACCTCAGCAACACTCGAGAGACGAATTAACATCCTGGCCTTTGCAGAGTCGCTTGTCGATACGGCAAATGCACTATCTGCAACACGTTCAATTACACTCTCAAATCAGAGCGCAACTTAATCAAAAGCCCCCATCTCATTACCTTCGAGGTCAGCAGCTGTCGTTCCACTGTGGAAACTCTTCCTAAAACAGGGCCAGGCTGGGCATAGACCCACTGCAGAGGAAAAATAGCCTTTTCTCCTTTCTTGCTCCCAGAGGAGCTTCTAAAGACTATTTCAGTATGTGATGCCTTTTAATACTTACACACAAATTGGAGACAAAAAGCACACCTTGATTCTAGCTATATAACCTAGGTCAGGTAATTCTCAGATAATTCTCACAAGCTCGTGTTAACTACCATAGCTAACTTGGTTTTTAGGCTTCCGGACAATCTACTGTAAGTTCAACACTCGAACAGTCACACTACGCAACTACACACAGACCATGTTGGGTTGCCATAAAACATGCTATAGCCTAGCCTGCATACACTGCAGTTTCTATAACAAACTTAATGCTAGGTTTATTTTGGGGCATGATGTGAGCAGGCCTGGAGATACAGTACCTGGAGTGACAAGGCAACAAAAACACACAACAAGCATTAAAGATTCACCGTTTCAACATAGCTCTACCCTCCACCCACTTCAAAGTGATCTCTCTTCTCCTCTGTTGGTGTGTTCCAGTCAGGAGACATAGACAATGCAGGAGCACATTCAATGATGATCATGAAAGCATCTTCTTCTCCTGTTCCAAAATAACAGTGCATTTAGCCAGAACACCATGCTGTTCAAGCTTTGCTGTTTGCCAGGTAGTCTGATGATAATAGTCCCTTTACAGTTCTCAATCACTCACCCACTCCCCCATCCATAACAAATTACAGAGTTGGCAAAGATAGAACACAGGCAGCAAATACAACTATTTTGTGGCCAACAATATATCTTCAGCAACTCAAAACATGAATTGTGTCACACTCATATCTGATATTTCAGATATCCATACACTAAATACATTGAAGTTGGAGAGGCGTCAAATGCCCACTAAAGCTAAATATAGTTCTAATGGACTTTCTTAATGCACTGAGAAAGTGCTATGAGTGTGAGCCTCTTCCTCCATCTGCTTGGTGCTAACTGGCTCTCTTTCCCCAGAATTAGACTGATGACGCATCATCAATGTTGCTGTATGATGCACTGTATGCAGCTACACAAATATGTGTTGGAGAATCTCCTATCCATACGGTTGCCTTCTGTAGCCCTCTAAAAATACCATCGTGAATATGTTCTGATGCAGTGAGAGTCTGACGCAAAGCTTGACCTTTCGAATGCTAATTTCAAATATATCTTTCACAATACCTTCTTTCATACAGATGCTGAGTATTTCAAAATGTGCTTTATGCTAGATAAACACATTTAATTAATTGTGGTGAATCACCATTGAAACTTTGTTAGCGTGCATGATTATGCATCATCAATCCGACAAAAGAAGCAAAACAAACGACCTTTAACTTACTCCCACAATGTTTTCCAACTCTTGAGCAACACCATCTCTTCCAAGCTGTACGGTATTCTACCATTGTAGTTCTAGTAACATTCTAGTTCTAACCTGAATACGTGAATCCAGACCACTGCAACCAATTCACTCCCAGCGGCTCCAATGACATTGTCATGGCTGCTCAGCACACACCCCACTTGGGCCACTTACGGACCCTCAGCGGTACCTGTGGCTGGTAGAGTGGGCTCTCATTAAGGTCTCCTCCCAGACAAACAGCTCTCCATCCCAAACAATTCTAATGACCAGGGCTGGGGCTGTGGAGCAGAGCACTAGAGGGGTCTAACGAGACTGGTCTATCCCAGGATCAGGCCCAGAACACAGGGAGAACACGGCGAGAACAGGCCGGGCCAACCTGGTGTGCTGCTGAACACAATTGCGGTTCTCTTTATTGGCATTACAACTGTTCAAACACACACACACCAGGAACAGCAGAGCCCAACAGTGTGTTTTCTCCACAAGCAGACCAAGGAGAGTGCCTCCACTTTTTGACCACAAGTGATCGAAGAAAAGAGATTGGAGAATAAGAGTGAGTGAATGTTCACGAGAGATCGCAGACAGACACTACTAGGAGTTTGATAGACTAAGCACCCACCCGGGGAGTAGAAGAGGAGAGTTGCATACATGCTGGAAGGGCTTGAAAGCTTTGGCAAGAGGAAGGAGGAGAAAGATTATCCCGACTGACAGCTCCATTAGAGACTCTACCTGGGCTTTGATCATTTCCTGAGCCCCCCTCCACTGCTACACAGCTCAGTACAGCTCAGTCACACACGCACACACACGCACACACGCACGCACACACACACACAGCTCAGTCGCGCACGCACACACACACACACACACACACAGCTCAGTCGGCGCAAGCAGCAAGCACCAGAAGCCACACACAGCAAATCTGACAGGCTCCGGCCCGCTGAAAGGGCCCCGGCTTCACTGTGATCAAAGCTACTCTCTCTGATGGCTCAGGCCCCCATCTGTCTCCCCATAACACTGAGGCTGCCACAGCACACACTACACAGTCTGCTCTTTATACACTAGGGAGAGAGGGAGGGGAGGTAGAGAGAGAGAGAGAGAGAGAGAGAGAGAGAGAGAGATGGGGAAAGAAAGAGAGAGAGAGAGATGGGGAAAGAAAGAGAGAGAGAGAGAGAGATAGGGGGAAAGAGTGAGTGAGATATAGGGGGAAAGAGTGAGATAGAGAGGGAGGGAGGGAGAAAAAGGGAAAGAGTGAGTGAGATATAGGAGGAAAGAGTGTGAGAGAGAGAGAGAGAGAGAGAGAGAGAGAGAGAGAGAGAGAGAGAGAAAGAAAGAGAAAGAGAGAGTGAGATATAGGGGGAAAGAGTGAGATAGAGGGAGGGAGAGAGAGAGGGAGAGAGAGATGGGGAACGAAAGAGAGAGAGAAACAGGGAAAGAGTGAGTGAGATATAGGAGGAAAGAGAGAGAGAGAGAGAGATGGGGAAAGAAAGAGAGAGAGAGAAAGGGGTAGAGTGAGAGAGGGAGGGAGAGAGAGAGAGAGAGAGAAAGGAAGGAAGAGAGAAAGGTAAAGAGAGAGAGAGAAAGGAAGGAAGAGAGAAAGGTAAAGAGAGAGAGAGAGAGAGAAAGGAAGGAAGAGAGAAAGGTAAAGAGAGAGAGAGAGAGAAAGGAAGGAAGAGAGAAACGTAAAGAGAGAGAGAGAGAGAAAGGAAGGAAGAGAGAAAGGTAAAGAGAGAGAGAGAGAGAGAGAGAGAGAGAGAGAGAGAGAGAGAGAGAGAAAAAGGAAGGAAGAGAGAAAGGTAAAGAGAGAGAGAGATGGGGAAAGCTCGAGAGAGTGGCAGGGGGAAAGTTAGAATAGGGGGAAAGAGAGAGAGAGAGAGGGGGGGAGATGGGAGAGAGATAAAGAGAGAGAGACAGAGAGGAGGGGGGAGACTGGGGGGAGACTGTCACTGAGTGAATGTGAATATTTATTTCTCCCAATTTTACAGTATGCAGGAGTTAAGAAACAAAAGAGCTTGTTTGATGTTTGTATGTTTCGGTCAAATTCATCTTACTTCTCTGGGTATCTGAGCTACACCCTAATTAATGCCTTGTACCAGCAACTCTTACTGGAGTGTCAGCTGTGATCACTGTTAAAAAGAAAGAGGCACATACATGCGCACATTCACAGACGAACACACAAACACACACAGAGGGTAGTGAACAATATACATCACACATACCCATTGGAGGCCTGCCTTAATCTGGCCCTATTACAAGGCTAATGTGGGAAAGGTGAAAGGTCATGGAGTAAAGCAGTGATGCTGGCAACCACCGCTTTATAACTGCATGACTGACCCTTGACCCCTAACACTCTCCAAGTTCCTGACACCACACTGCAAATCTGCTTCAGGTCATTAACACGATAACACTCCTTTGATATAGGATATCTGTTGTGAGCTGTAGAGTGGTTGTTCTCTCAAAGTCAGTGGATATTGCCTCCAAACCATTGCATGGATATTCCCTCAAAACCAGTGGATATTCCCTCCAAACCAGTGGATATTCCCTCCAAACCAGTGCATATTCCCTCCAAACCATTGCATGCATATTCCCTCCAAACCAGTGGATATTCCCTCCAAACCAGTGGATATTCCCTCCAAACCAGTGCATATTCCCTCCAACCCACTGCATATACCCTCCAAACCAGTGGATGTTCCCTCCAAACCAGTGCATATACACTCCAAACCAGTGGATATACCCTCCAAACCAGTGCATATTCCCTCCAAACCAGTGGATATTCCCTCCAAACCAGTGCATATTCCCTCCAACCCACTGCATATACCCTCCAAACCAATGCAAATTCCCTCCAAACCAGTGGATATTCCCTCCAACCCACTGCATATACCCTCCAAACCAGTGCATATTCCCTCAAAACCAGTGCATGGATATTCAAGGGAGCATATAGCAATAGCATTATCACTTCCTGAACACTTTATGTCCTGCCTCCCCCTATTCTTGATTTCTCTGCAGAGACCTCATACAGTATGACCGCTTAATTCACAGTCCATTCCTCCACACACACACACACACACACACACACACACACACACACACACACACACACACACACACACACACACACACACACACACACACACACACACACACACACACACACACACACACAGCCGTCTATTCCACAGTAGTGAACCCTATAATTGCCTCTCCTCAGGGGGTCAAGGGGTGGTAGTGTTGTCCATCCATCCATCCATAGTCAGCCTCCAAGCCCTGCGGCAGATTGACGTGACTTTGACAAACTCAGTCTTGTTTTCAATACTGTACTAAAAGTATGAGGGTCATTTAAATAGTTTGTTTCAGTTAGGGTGAAAATGTGGTGCTCAAGTTAGTATGAAATCCTGGAAGTGAATGTTTGTCTTTACCTACTGGTTGGTAGCCCTGCCTCTTGGGGCCTCCGAAGGGGTTTCGGCTGCCTCCAAAGGAGCCTCCATCGATGGATCCGTAAGACATCCTGTCCTGGCTGTTTTGGGTCTGTCTGGAACAGAGAGAACACAACAACATCAGTCGGATTGGTGGATATACTATATGGATCTGAGTATTCAATATTCCTGGTTGGTAGATTCCAGGAACCATCAGGGGAAAATATGGACATTGTGATGTAGGAATCTGTGTGTGTATTTGTACATAAATATAAGTGTGTGTATGAACTGAATCCCCGATTCCACAGTGACATTATGCATCATGACTCAGCCTCCCCCCGTCTATATGGAGGTGTGCAAAACATCACTGAAAAGGTTAAAGAATGCATAGTGAATGTGTTTTCCATCCAAGACACATGACATCTATGAAGCCCTGTGCCTACCAGCATCACAACCAAAGGTCACATGGTATCAAGATTTCATAATCTGTCCTGTAAGACATTCAGCCCTCTGTGAATAGCAGGCATTGAACTAAGTAGGCTTGTAATTGTGTTCTAATGTCATTGTCCAGCTGCCCTTTTGTGGTTTTGAAGCTAGTCTGGTGTTGTCTGGCACCCGGGTCTGGGTATGTGAACACTGGCATTCATGACCGTCTCATAAGGGTGGCAAAGGAACAGAGAGAGGGGAATCAGAGAGAGGGAGAGAGAGAGAGAGAGAGAGAGAGAGAGAGAGAGAGAGAGAGAGAGAGAGCGAGAGAGAGAGAGGGGAGGGAGAAGGACAGAAGGAGAAATGAGAGACGAGGGATAGAGAGAGGACATGGAGAGAGGGGTAGAAGGAAAGAGGGAGAGGAGATGGAGAGAAAGGAGAAGGAGGGAGGGAGAGGAGAGAGAGCAAGAGGACATGGAGAGAGGGGTAGAAGGAGGGAGAGGAGATGGGGAGCGAGAGGACATGGAGATGGGAGGGAGGGAGAGGAGATGGAGAGCGAGAGGACATGGAGAGAGGGGTAGAAGGAGGGAGAGGAGAGGAGATGGAGAGCGAGAGGACATGGAGATAGGGGTAGAAGGACGGAGGGAGAGGAGGGAGAGGAGAGACAGAGCGAAAGGACATGGAGAGAGGGGTAGAAGGAGGGAGAGGAGATGGAGAGAGAGAGGACATGGAGAAAGGGGTAGAAGGAGGGAGGGAGAGGAGAGGGAGAGCGAGAGGACATGGAGAGAGGGGTAGAAGGAGGGAAGGAGAGGAGAGACAGAGCGAGAGGACATGGAGAGAGGGGTAGAAGGAGGGAGAGGAGAGGGAGAGCGAGAGGACATGGAGAGAGGGGTAGAAGGAGGGAAGGAGAGGAGAGACAGAGCGAGAGGACATGGAGAGAGGGTAGAAGGAGGAGAGGAGAGACAGAGTGAAAGGACATGGAGAGAGGGGTAGAAGGAGGGAGAGGAGATGGAGAGAGAGAGGACATGGAGATAGGGGTAGAAGGAGGGAGGGAGAGGAGAGACAGAGCAAGAGGACATGGAGAGAGGGGTAGAAGGAGGGAGAGGAGATGGAGAGAGAGAGGACATGGAGAGAGGGGTAGAAGGAGGGAGAGGAGATGGAGAGAGAGGACATGGAGATAGGGGTAGAAGGAGGGAGAGGAGATGGAGAGAGAGGACATGGAGAGAGGGGTAGAAGGAGGGAGAGGAGATGGAGAGAGAGAGGACATGGAGAGAGGGGTAGAAGGAGAGAGGGAGAGGAGATGGAGAGAGAGGAGACGGGGGGATTTAGTCCCATCTTCAGTGAGAGACAGAGAATCAGATTTACTGGAACCACGTGGTCATTTAACCTGATTCATTTTCAGAAAGCAGCAATATGAATTACTGTTGGCAGCCAATAAACGATCTCTCTCTGCTCCTTTTGAATCCCAGACCAGTCACGTGTCACTAGTCACTGTAGTGCCTGGTGCTCCAGCCTTCTGAAGTGTGCATAGGCATTGCGTGTCTCAATACGTGCTCTCACTCTGAACAGTACCTACAAATATACAGATTTTCAGACCAACTTTCTTAGACACGTTCTCTTTTCTTCTCCCACATTCTATATAGGAATATATACACACAATATACATACACACACTTGTATATGTGTATACCACACACAGAAACACAACACACACACATGCTCAAACACACACATGTGGACACACACACAGATACACAAACACAAGTACACACGCACGCACACACACACACCCACATCCTATTTTTTATTTTATTTTTTATTTTTATATGTGTCTCTCATAGTTCGGCCAGTCACCCTTGTGAAGAGTGAGGTCTGAGCAGAGGAGAGGACTGCATGATGTAGTAACACAATGAGTGGATCCCACTGTCATTACTCATTGCCTTAGTGTTCCTGGTCCCTGCACCAGCTATACCCATGCACCCCTGGCCTTCACCCAGCCTCTCCCTCTCTGCCTGGCCTGGTGATGTCATCAACACTCGCCCTGGTCTCTGACTCACAATAGAGCTCTGTGATTGGCTGAGCAGAGAGTGTCCTGACTGCTATATCACTCCCCATCTTGTCTCTGAGGCTGGTGGTATTCTATAGACATGGGGTTCTACTTGAGATTGCTTAGTACTACTACAGTAAATCTACAGGACTAGACAATAGGCAAATAAAAATGTAATCAAATGTGGGGGAACATTATTAGGATATAACATATTTTTCACTATCAATAATAAAGCAGCCATGAGTTCCTTGGTGATGGGAGCATTTCTCTCTCTCTTGCTCTCTCTCTTTCTCTCTCCCTCTCTCCCCTCTCCATCCATCTTTCACCCTCTCTCTCACTCTCTCGTTCTCTCTCTCTTTCTCTCTCCCTCTCTCCCCATCTTTCACCCTCTCTCTCTTTCTCTCTCTCTCTCTTTCTCTCTCCCTCTCTCCCCAGCTTTCACCCTCTCTCTCTTTCTCTCTCTTTCTCTCCCCATCTTTCACCCTCTCTCTCACTCTCTCTCTCTTTCTGTCTCCCCATCTTTCACCCTCTCTCTCACTCTCTCCTCTTTCTCTCTCCCCATCTTTCACCCTCTCTCCCTCATCTTTCACCCCCTCTCTCCCCATCTTTCACTCTCTCTCTCTTCTCTTTCCCCCCATCTTTCACCCTCTCTCTCACTCTCTCTTTCTCTCTCCCCATCTTTCACCCTCTCTCTCTCGTTCTATTCTCTCTCCCTCTCTCCCCATCTTTCACCCTCTCTCTCACACTCTCTCGCGTTCTATTCTCTCTCTCTCCATATTCCTTTTATTAATTTGTTGGCATAAGAAGCGTCTAATTGCAGCTCAGGCAGAGTGAGCCAGAGAGCTTTTCAAACAGCCCTCGGAAAACAAATTCATTGTTTTATGAGAGAGATAAGTCTAGGGTCATTTACACATCTTACATGAAGTTGTGAGATTATTAAATAATAATGCATTGAAAACCAGAGGGAAATATGTGTGTGTGTGCATGTGTGTGTGTGTTTGTGTTTGTGTGTGTGTGTGTGTGTTTGTGTGCGTGTTTGTGTTTGTGTGTGTGTGCATGTGTGTGTGTGTTTGTGTGCACGCATGCTAGTGTGTGTTCAAATCAAATCAAATTGTATTTGTCACATGTGTCTTACAGTGAAATTCTTACTTACAAGCCCTTAACCAACAATGCTGTTTTAAGAAAAATAAGTGTTCAGTTCAAAATAGATAAGTAAAAAAAAAAAAAGAAGAAAAATAGAAAAATAACAAACTATAAGAGCAGCAGTAAAATAACAGTAATGATGAGGTATATATATATATATATATATATATATGTATGTATGTATGTATGTATGTATGTATGTACAGTAATGATGAGGTATATATATATATATATATATATATATATATATATATATATATATATGTATGTATGTATGTACATATGTACAGTAATGATGAGGTATATATATATATATGTATGTATGTATGTACGTATGTACAGTAATGATGAGGTATATATATATATATGTATGTATGTATGTACGTATGT